>NC_056740.1:6823423-6950923 GCF_019279795.1 Protopterus annectens
AGAGGTATGTGACATCCTCTTGTGATCCTTACAGATAGTTGTTTGTAGCATGTGCTCCTGGTAGTGTCAACCCTCTATAATGTAATTGGTCTAATAGGAAAGGCTACAGGAAGAAAAACATTCTAAAAATGTGCCACCAGTAATGGCTCATTTTATGAATAAGAACATCTTACCTAGAAGAGGAATATCAGGACACAACAGCAAGCAGGGACATGGTGTTCACTAGTGAGCATTTGGTGGAAAGTGTCCCCTGTAGCTGTGTAGACACTGTGTGAGCTAACCACAGATAAGGTGAGAACAGAGATGAGTGGCGAGGTGCAACGTCACAAGTGGCACATAGTAAGCCAGGTTAGAAGGGCCTATACTGTCACAATAGAATGTCACCTCAGTGCTGCAGAAGGAGCCAGTTTTTACCTCTGCAGACAAATTAGTTCTGGATCCAGTCAGGGCATAAATAAAAAAATATATCTCATCACACGATAAGACAGATCTCAACCCCTCCATCTCATTCTTCTACTGGGAAACTAATTCAGAAGGGATGTTACAGGACGATTAGCCCAGTGATGGTGGTAGTGGGGATATTTAATAACAAACACTGCAACAGGAAGGAAGACTTGAATGCATGAAGAACCTACACTCACAGGTAGGCATAAAGGAGAAATAATCCTACAAAAGAATAAAAAGTTGGCAAATTAAGATATTAAACAGTTGTCTTTAGCAGCAGGAAAGGAAATGAACAGACTAGATGGATATAATCAATGTCTATAAGTGTTTGTAAAACAAAAAATATATGTAAGTATTCATAATGGTACTCATATAACTTAGGATGTTCACCCACAAGAACTGGGAATTAACTTTTCATCATATATATTAGCATTTTTCTCAATTTTTCATGCTCTGATCTTCGTTTAGTGATACAAGGCTGAATTAACTCCTTTTGTCTTTGTTTGTACCTCACATTTTAAAAATTAAAAAAAACAAAACAAAAAAAAAACAAATACTTTGTTATAATAACCAGCAACTGCACTTTAGCTGAAACTTCATTTTTACTGGACAGACAGATGTTGAAACTGTTTTTTTTTTTAACGAGATATGGTAGGCTGTCTGTGCAATACTCTCAATTACTGTCATTAGTGATGATCAGGGCAATACGAGTTTTCTGCAGTGCATATAATCCTCAGACATGAAAATAAACAGTTATCAGAAAATGCTGAAAAAAAAAAAAAAAAGAAAACTAAAGTTATACTTTTTATTCAGACAACAATCACAAGTTTGCAGACTGTATTTTAACATATTGATCCAAGACCTTCTGGGATTGCATCCAGCTCCAAATATCTTTCAGCTTTACTTTGCAATGAATTTTCCCTTGATGTGAGTGCAAAGAACGGCATTTATCACAGAAGAGTACTGTAGCCGTACTGCAAAAAATATTTGAATAATCTCACAGCTATAACTTTACTGGAAATAGAAAGTGTTGCCAAAAGGTCATCAATTCTCCCTCGCTGCACAGCAGTCTTAGGAGGCTTGGGGCAGATGGGTCACCAGCCAGCTTGTATATGGCACTAGTCAGAGTAATTACTTATATTTTCAAACAGAAAAAAAAATCATCTGGAAAAACATACCATGTACCGTTTGCTTCCAGACATTTTACATAAAGCATATGCCTACCTAAATTATCTTTATGTCTTCCTGTTGGGACACCCATGCACACCATACACTCGACTGTCATCTTACCAGGTTTATTCAAAGATATGATGTTGAGTTTATAACAGAAGGTATGAAAAAACTCCTTGTTCATCTAGAGATACAAGATACGTCCTTCTGTACACTGCAGTGATAACTCACTATAAGGACAGGCAGACAAGACAACTGATTTTAAAGATTTCCCTTAAGCATACTTCTCAACTGTCTGCATTTTTGAAGAATGTCCAGATTTTTGTGTTATATTTTTGGTCTGTTTTTCTGAACATTTGTATTTTTGGCAAACTGTTGAAGATTGAAGTCAGTAATTAATAATAAAAAGAGATTCAGACATCACCTCATTCATAAAATGCATGCTAATGCAAAATCTGTTATTCTAGCAATTTTATAAGTTGGTAAGAGCAATACTTAAACTGTCTCTCTGATTTTAGGCCTTTGCACCTCCATTTGTTTTTTGTTTTATCCAGAATTGTTGTTCCAAGAAGTTAAGACATACACTCTTAACCCCTAACCAAAGCTATGGTGACTAAGAGGGTCCACCTGCATTTCTACACAGGTTTCTTCTATGTGTTTTCAATCCTCTATTGTAATGCTCAGACAACAGTCAGTGTGCTGTGCACCAGTGTTGGACTTTTATACCTTTGGGCATATACTGGACCCCTGGCTTATGTTTTCGGTTTGGGCTATGGACCATGAAACAACATGAGTAATAAAATATCTACATGGCATGCATATGCACAAACACAAGCATACATATACATATATGTATAATGTATAATGTCATTGTCCATGTTGGCGTGAATGACCTGAGACATACCTCCCTGGACTACATGAAAAGAGACATAGAGGAGCTCTCTGATTATGTAGCCCAGGCTGGTATGACCCTGACCCTGAGCAGCATCTTGCCCTCACCAAGAATGATGCCAAAATACAAAGACAAGATGATCAGCTTTAATAATTGGCTCAAGTACTGGTGTCATTCTAAGGGGATCCAATGTCTGTCTGCCTGGGATGACATGTTGGACAAGCCACGCTGCTTCATAAGGGATGGCTTGTACCTGTCACCACTGGGCTTCCGGATATTGGCTAAGGCTCTTGCCACCCCCATAGTGCCTTTTTTAGGCAAGGCTCAAAAGACAAACCCACCTCCTTAGAAAACAAAAATGGAAAAAAACTAAGGGTAATGCTGCTCAATGCCAGAAGTCTAAATCTCAAGATGCAGGCACTCGATGAACTCCTCAGTATGAAGAACATCGACATCTGTGCAGTAACTGAAACCTGGTTCAAGGCTCCTGAGAGCACCCCAGCACTACCAGGCTATACCTCGTATCATGCTTTTCGGCCCCAAAACCCGGGCCGAACCACAAAGGGAGGGGGAGTGCCCATATTCATCAAGGACACCCACACCTCCAGGTTAATAGCAACACATGAAGCATCAGAGACCATACAGGTGCAACTAACCCTAGGCAAAACTGCTATACAACTGGTAGCATGTTACAGACCACCCTCCCAATCTCAGGAACCCCACTCAGCCTTCCTGAAGACATTGGAGGATATGAATGTATCACAAAATACCATCATACTGGGAGACTTCAACTACCCAAACATAGATTGGGTACATTATTCTAGCCCTAACACCCTAGCCCAAAGGTTCCTGGAATTCATAAATTCAAATGCACTGGAACAACTAGTCACCTCTCCCACTAGGGAGATAATATACTAGACCTGATCATCACAAACATGGGGACAAAATGCTCCACACCGGAGGTATACCCCTCACTAGTGAGATCTGACCACAAACTAATCACCCTGGATATACATATACCACCTCCACCCCCAGCACAAAAGACCACAGTGAAAAACTTCTCAAAAGCAGACTTCACTCTTCTTAAGAATGAGATGGTATCCTTTAAGCCCACTGGGCCAGTGGATACCACATCCCACAATGCCGATTCCTTCACAAATGCTTTCTATGGACATCTCCAAGAATGCATGGATCATGCAATCTCAAATAAATCCAAGTCCCTCTCCACCAAAGGAAAGCGTCCTGTCTGGTGGACCTCAGCCATTAACAAATTGTATAACAAAAGAAGGAAGCTACTGCACAACAGAGCAAAATCCCATAAAGGGAAGACATCTCTGATCAACATTAGCAGAAAACTACGTTCTCTCATAAAAACATCCAAGGCCAACTTTGAGAGAAAAATCGCTAAGGACACTAAAGATAACCACAAAGCCTTCTTCAGCTATGTTAGAAACCTGGGCGGTAACCCTCAGATATGCTCAGAGTTAGTTCACAACAACAAAAAATACACTGAACCCACACATATTGCCAACATTCTGGCTGACAGGTTCAGTGCAAATTTCTCCCCTCCCTCACCCCCAAAAGAAGAAATACTTATCCCAACTGAATGTAATCTCCCTGTCATCTCAGATGTCCAAGTGAGAACCGCCCTCAACAAAGCTAAAAACACAGCATCAATGGGACCTGACGGTATCCCGGGTTGCGTGCTACGTGAACTCCAAGAGGAGCTAAACCCGCACATAAAAATGCTGTTTAACCTTAGCCTTACTACAGGATATGTACCTGATCACTGGCGTACAGCAACAGTGATCCCACTCCACAAAGGGGGGTACCTCTACAGACCCTGGGAACTACCGCCCCATAAGCTTAACCAGTCTGGTCTGCAAAGCTATGGAAAGAATCATTATGGAACTCATAAACAGAGACATAGGGGACCTACAGACACTTGACCCCACCCAGTTCGGCTTTGTAAAGGGCAGATCCTGCCTTTTGAACCTGGTTGACTTTTTCAAAACAGTCACTAGAGCCATTGATGAGGGCAAAGCAGTCCATACAGCCTACCTGGACTTGGCTAAGGCCTTCGACACAATACCCCACTCAGGCATCATAGATAAGCTCAACAGCTTAAACGTAAAACCTTATGTCACTAGATAGGTTGCAAACTGGCTAAAGGACAGAACCCATAAAGTTAAAATCGCTGGAGCAATGTCAGACTCAAAGCCAGTCACAAGTGGTGTCCCACAAGGATCTGTCCTGGGACCCCTCTTGTTCAGCATTTATTTCTCAGATGTTAAAGCAAACATGGGAGGGTTGTGGCTGACAAAGTTCGCAGATGACTGCAAACTAGGCGCCATAGTCGATACACCAGCGGACACATACATCCTACAAAAAGGCCTCACAGAAACGGACAACTGGTGTCAGAGTCACGGCCTTAAACTAAATGCCAAAAAATGTATAGTCATCCCCTTTGGGAAAAACAAAGTACCCACAAATTATGACATAGACAGCAACCTACTGAGTATGGAAAAAGTAATCAGAGACCTAGGGACCCAAGTCGACAGCGACCTCTCATTTGACACCCACGTTGCCAAAGTGGTTAGAAAAACATTCTACCTTGCACACCTCATCATGAAGGGATTCACATCCAGATCCAAGGATGTCATTGTACCTCTATACTCTTCCCTCATCAGACCCATGATTGAGTACAATGCCCGATTTGGTATGTACCTCACCCGGCATTTGCAACAGCTGGAGAGACCACAAAAGTACCTCACCAAGAGGATCAAGGGTCTCCAACATATGTCTTATTCTGCCAGACTAAAGAAACTCCAGCTCTATTCAGTAGCATACCGCCTGCTCAGAGGTGATCTCTGCCTGACGTACAAGGCCATGTCCAATCAGGAACTGATGGACATGCTCCACCTCAAAAAATCCAAATCCATCAGGACCATGAGAGCTAAAGACTTAAACCTCGGCACAAGTATGAATAGGACATACTGGAGGGATAGATTCATAACCCAGAGGCTTCCCATGCTTTGGAACAAGATCCCAGTTCATGTTAGGCAGAGCCCCTCACTGACTCTCTTCAAGAGAAATCTTGATGAGTGGATGGGAGATCGTAAGTTTACCCCAGGGGTCACATCTGTGTCACTACTAGACAGGGGCACAGTAAACTAATTCTGTTATCTAAGGGGACCTTCATTGTGTCACTACTAGACAGAGGCACAGTATTCTAAATCTATTCTGTGCATTTTTGTACCATTTCATGGGGTGGCGAAAGCCACATCACTATGGCTAGGCTTACAAATGCCCCAGGGCAGATAGCCTAGTACTAAACTATGAAACTATAAACTATGGATGCAAATACACACTCACAAATAACCACATGCAGTTATAAATAGAAATGTATGGCACTAATGTACACAGCGGGCATAATGACATTGTTATTCACTATTAAGAATGAACACCAAACATGTTTAACGTGAATGACTTGAGCATGCTTCCTTTGACAAAATACAGTATTGTCTGTAAATACAGTTCTGCTATATGAATTGTGTTGGGAAATCCTGCATGGGTAGTGAACATCTGTCAAGTGCATCCTTATAACACAGCATGCCATGCATATATACCTTGGCTCATCAGCAGTGAAAGTCTTTATAAACTGCAGTACATGGGGATGGTGAAGAGAGGCAAAAGCTGAGGAAGTGTGATCTGCATTATGGAGAGTATTACATGGAATATTACCAAATACCTGCTGCAGTCTTACATGTCTACATCTCCACAGTTAAAATCTTAAGCCATGTTTTTTACAGTATAGACCCATACAGTGTAAGATAATTTCACATGTAAGAAAGGTGCACTGTTTCCAGCTCATGTGCAAAACCACTGTGTTAATAGCATGGCAGGCTAGGCAAAATGCGGTCCTGGACAGGAGGGGATACAAAGTACCTGCCTGGGAAGAGTAAGAGATGCTTCATAAGCTGTATTATGCCATGGTTCATATAATCATGAACCATTCTAGAAACTAATGCATAGGAGGATCTATCCAATGACCCCTGTAGTAGGTCAGAAATACACTGCCCAAGGGACCTGGTCAAGCATTACTTTGGTGAGTTTTAGTGGTAACATCCAGATCAGATAGAGGAATGTCAGGCTCAGAATTTTAATATATGTCCAAAAATGCATCTGCGTGTATATACCTAAACTGTTAAGCAGTAGAAGTGTGCTTTTTATAATAGGATGCATTGTGAGGTTGCTGTATGCTTCTGTAGTTCATATGTACAGACTTCAGATAGGAATGCAATGTACGCTTCTGTGTGTGCCACCATCTTTCAAAAATGTATACAATACTACAAGTGTCATGCTATTAGCTAGCAAACAGTACAGCTATGTATATATGGATGGGGAAGCTTCACTGTTATTAGGGTACTGGGTATGCAATATGCACTTACAGTAATTTGTGCTATTATGGTACTGTACAATATAAATACGTTTACTCATGACAACAGACCATTTCAGTACCTATACAGTGGGAGGGTGACCTGGAGGCCTGAAAGTGCAGAAATAACAGGCAGAACATCAGGAAAAACTGGCCTGTCATCATTAGTATGCAATACCACTTAGCTGTTCCCTATTTTTGCAAGATAATTTCATGAATGCTAATCATATTCTGACTTTGGAATGTGGTCCTTTCCTATCACAGTATTAGAAACCCAAAACATATTGGGAAATTAAAAAAAAAGTAAAGAAGTTTCCAGAAGTAGGTACTGTAATTGTAACCAGTCAGGCTATGAGGGTACAGATATACTTTCAAATGCTTATTTGATTCAAAATAAAGGTTAATGCCTATAACTTTAATGTAAGGAGAGAGAAAATGCATAACTTTGCTTTTTTCACTTTTGGCTAATCAGTGTAGAACATTGTTCGCTTCAGCATAAACAAAAATTGTCTTAATTCCATTACATTTATGTATGCATGTATTTATTTACCTGGGTAAGACACTGACTCAAAAGGTTGCAAACAGATTAGCCACACGGCTATCCCTCTGTGATTTAATCTACTAATCACAGCAGTCACCCTTATGTAACACATGTCATTTTCTCATTTCTGTAGGAAGACTAGAGGTCTGCTGTAACCCAAAATTCAGTAAGGTGGACAGGAGTAGCAAGGAGTGAATATATATCTTTACAACTTTGTATTTGAAAATTATGGGGACAGACATTTTTTTAATGAAAAGAAGGATGGCAGAGACCGCTTTAAAGAGGAAGGGAGAGAATGTTATTTAAATGGTTTCCTAGGTTACTACTAGGCAGTAGACCAGTTACACCTTTTGAAACATAGCCACTGCAATACTATCAGTGTACTCAGAAATTATTCCCCATATATTAATTCATCTTTAACATTTTCTATAATATTGTTACAGTTCAGTTTAATAATCTCATTCATATCATCTGTTAACATTATACCCGGATATTTAATGGAATGATTTAGGAGAAGACATATATTTTTTAACAGTTTACAATTCAATTTCTGATTTATTAGCAATATTTCTGTTTTATTATCATTAAATTTCATCTTTGAAACTTTTTTCAAATAATTTAATTGAGTTATAAATCACTTTTAAAGATATCTCAGAGTTGGAGTGTAAGATTAGTAATAAACATTGGGATTTTATTACAACATATAATTTAAACGAAATAGACAATGACTTTAATAAGGATTTAATTCTCAAATCTATTAGTTTAACAATGACCTCTGTATTTTGGAAAATTATTGCCTGAAAATAAATTTTTAGAATTTATCTTACTCCTTATAAGATTAATAAAATATATAAAACTAATGAAACTATGTGTTGGAGATGTAACAAAACCTTAAAAGCAGATTGGTACCACATTTTTTAAATGTGAAAAGAATATTACATATTGGAATGATATTAAATCCTTTTTAGAACACTGTAGTCTGACAAATGGGCTATTAGTAATTCATTATTGTTAACTGATCCACATACAGCAGATTGTATTAGCACTTCACAATATCCATTATTGGACGTTATTGGTCATAGCTAGGAAAGTGATCACTATGAACTGGAAAAATAATTTTTCTCCTAATTTTACTGATTTCCTTAATTTAACCATCATTGTATGTCAAAAAGAAATGAATGGGATTTTTATAACATATAATGGGAAAATAATGAATTTTAAATACTGGACAAATCTGAAATTGCTTTTAGATAAATAGCAATGTCAACTAATATTTACAGTTATTTTATAACCTAGAATTTCAATTAGTCACCAGTGTTTCAGTATCCTTGTATTTCTATACTTTGCAAATATTATAAAAAGTTTATTTATTTGAAAAAAAAAAGATTCAAGAAAGAAAAAAAGAAAAAAAATTCTCCCTTTTTCATAAGGGAATAAGAGGTTATGCACAGGGTAAATTTATCATTTTCCATCTAATCGTCTAAGCTAGATCTGAAGACTTAGATTTAGTTTCCCCGATTTTGTATTTGCATTGCTATCAGCCTTTCAGATATGTAATACATCGAGCAGGACTGGGTCATTTGCAGTTTTGTAGGTCAGACATAGATTCCCATGCTGGAGTCAGATAAGAGAGACAGGGCTTTTATATGCTATGGGTAATATAGAGAGCTCACATCCAAGATTAGGGGGTTATTCAAATTGGATTAGGTGTTTAGGCAGGTGAGTGGTGAAGGGTGTATTGTATTTTTGTATGGGCCTAATGACAGATTACTATTGGGGAATTATGTCATCTTTAGAATGAGTCAACAGTTGCATGTGGTCAAAGGAAAGTTTATTATCTACAAATGTGTCTACATCTCTGATGACAGTGTCCCTTTTAAGGGAGATGTTATTGATGTGTCAGGTGTATGAAAGTTGCTGTTTTCAAAATGTAACAATGCTATATTTTTGGTGTTTAGTTTTATACCATGATATTGACACTACTAATTTGTTCAACCTGGGCCCTCTTGGAGGCTCACAATGCCTTCAGGTGAGCTAATGATTGTTTCAGGCTTCGGATTTAGTCAGCCAAAAGTTTTTAATAAATTCAGGGAAATATGTGTCAAATAGAAATGGTCCCAAAACAAAGTTATGAGGCACGTCACCGGTGAAATGTGTCTTGTTTTGGATGTTAATGTGACATCAGCTTTAATACTCTGATGTCTATCAGTGAGCCAGTTAGCACTCTAACAAGGTTCATAGGAATATAGGTTCATAGCTGTTTACTAGGCTAACAACCACAAGGGCCTTTTTAAGCCTAGCCATGCATCCCAAATCCTTGACAAGTTCTAATACCCTTGATAAGTGTAAGCAGGGGGCTGGGAGATGAACTATTTACAGGTTGCCTGTGTCCATTAGAGACATAGTTGCCCAACCAGGGATGCATTTCCTGTTACCCATCTAATTGTCCAAGTTACATTTGAATTGGATTAAGGAGGAACTCTGCTTCACATGGATGTGGAGCATGTTACAGAGATGGGGTAGTCTCTGAGATACATACCTGTCTCTCCATCAGGTTCTATTTATATCACAGGCAAGATTTAAATCTTTAGAACAGGTAATTCTGGTGCTGTTTGTTTTGTGGATATGCAGGAGGTCCATCAGAGAGGGGTTTGCCAAAGCTCTGTATGCCAGGCATAGATCTCCCCTCAACAGCCTATAAGATACAGAATATAGGGATAAGGCCTAGAGGAAGAGAACATGCTATTTACACCCTGTATTCTTTCAGTGAGGAACCTCTGTTGACATTCCAATTGCTGGATATACCTGGTCAGGTATATACCAAAGGGGGCATTATATTCAATGATAGGTCTGATGAATGCCGAATACAGTGGAAAATGACTTCCTTGGATGTAAATGTCATACCTTTGTTTATAAGTTGTACAATATAAAATGATTTCCTCACTACTATAGACAAGTGATGGTCAAAGGCTAGATTACTGTCTATGTGTATCGCTAAGTCCCTGACTACTGAGGCAGCTCTAAGGAGCATGTTGTCAATATGATAGTTACCAGGGGTGGATGACTTCCTGAAGGATACTATTATGCATTTTTTGGCATTTAGTTTTAGTCCAGGACTCTGACACCAGTTGTTTGTCTGTGTCAGCCCTTCCTAAAAACATCTGTGTTGGTATGGGATTCAATGACAGCTCCTAGTTTGCAAGAAGCTGCAAATTTAGTCAGCCAGAGACCACTGACATTGACCTTCAATTCAGAGAAGTAAATGCCAAAAAGGAGTGATCCCTAAGGGACTCCACTTTTGACTGTCCTCTTTGTAGATATGTATCCCCCAATTCTAACTTCCTAGGTCTTGTCTGTGAGTCAGTTGGCTGTCCACTGGGTGACTTAAGGGTTTGTAACTAACCTCTTGAGTTTGTCAACAATGCCCGAGTGAGGTATTATGTCAAATGCCTTGGGCAGGTCAAGGTAGGCAGTGTGAACCATTTTGCCCTCATCCAATGCTTTGGTGACCTTCACAAAGAAGTCCACCAGGTTGAGTAAGCATGATGTGCCCTTGGCAAAACCAAACTGGGTTGGGTCCAGTGTCTGGAGGTTTACTATATCATAATTCATCACTTCTATGATAATTGTTTCCATGTCTTTGCATATAAGATTAGTGAGACTTATGGGTCTGTAGTTTCCAGGATCTGTAGACAGCCCACATTTGTGCAGAGGGATGACTGTTGCTGCTCTCCATTCGTGAGGCACAAAGCCTGTTTGATGGCTACAGTTAAATAACAATTCCACAAGGCCTCATAGGTCATATTTCATGCTATTTAGAAGGCATCCTGGGATACTGTCTGTGCCCACTGATGCATAGTTTTTGGCCTTAGAGACATAATTAAGGACCTGTTCCTTAGTGATAGCAAGGGGAGTTACATTTGATGGTATTCACTGAAGGAAGATTGAGGAGGATACAGGGGTAAAGTTGGAGCTGAATTTGTCAGCCAGTAAGTTGGCTATATCTTCTGGCATAGTATATGTGGCTTCACTTACAATGAGCTCTGCGCACAATTGTGTATTGCCTTTGAGGCTGCAGACATAGTTAAAGAATACCCTGTGGCTTGGGACAACCACAAATTTGTCAAGGATGCCTAAGTGGAGTATAGTGTCAAAAGCCTTAACTAAATTAAGGTAAGCTGTGTACATCGAGTTACCCTCATTCCGTATTTTTTTTTTATTCTTTCGAAGATATCAACCAGGTTTAACAAACATGATCTGCATTATACAAAACCAATAGGATTTAGGGACTGAAGTTCCCTATATCTCTGTTTATGAGAGTCACAAAGATAGGTTCCAATATCATGTAAATGATGCTAATGAGGCAAATGGGTTGCTAGTTGTCAGGCTCCATGATGACCTCCCCCTAGTGGAAGAAAACTGCTGCAGCTGCTCTCTAAATATCTGTAAATATCTGTAAGTATCGAGTGGAGAGACTGTGGATGAATAATTTAAGGAGGAGTTCTGTGAGAAGTTTCTTACTGACCAGGGAAAAAACAGGTATATTAGTTATCTGGACTATAGAGATGGTGCTTTTAGCCCTGGAGAGAGCTTTTAGCATCTATTCAGAGCTAATTACCAGGAAGGGTAACATAGACTAGAACCTTCATACTGGGAAGTTTAGAGGAGACAGAGGGGAGAAACTGGATCTGAATTTATCTGTAAGGATGTTAACTACATCCTCAGGGTTTGAGTGGGTTATACCTTTAGAGATAAGCTTGGTTTAATGTTTGATATTATATTTGAAGCTCAGTTGCATAAAAGTGGAAAGGCATGTGGTTATCCTTTGCAGATTTTAGTTCAAAATTAGTTCTGTAAATTAGATCTTGCTCCCAAGTTCTTTATTATTCTTTTGGGGTTGATCACAACATGTTGAGTTTTTGTTCTGTTCTTTATGTTTTTTCCCCATTTACTGTTTGTTTACAGATAATTTCCACCAAACAACCTGTGTCTAAACTTGCTGTTGTGTTTGCAGTAGATACAAATATGAGCCTGTATGCAACAGTTAACATGGGAGTATAAATGCTGGGTATATATACCAGTCTTTGTTATAAGGTCATTGATGAGAGGGCACTCTTCAACTAACTCATGTCGAATGGAAGGAAAATGGTCTTGGAAATGTCTCTAAAGACAGCAGGGTTGGTTGCTGAGCTGTACCGGGACCATATGGTAAAATAAATGGTGTGGTGATTTGATCTGACCAGTGAGGGTATGATAATGTGTGAGGAGCAGACAGGTGCTGTGTTGGTGAGGACAAGATTGAGTATGTTGCCACCTCTACGGAGGACATTTTCTTATTGAGTAGTACTGTACTGATATTTGTCAGATTCAAATCTAAATTTAGTAGGGTGGCAACCATTGCAGTATAATCATTATCTAAAAAGGTGTTATATGATAAAGAATATCTTAGCCAGTATGAAGAAGCCCAGAGGAGAAAAATGAAGGCCATCCTTGATGAAAAAGGTGGGAATGCTTTCCGTTTCCCACCAGACTGACACACATTACCCCCCCCCCCTCAGAATAACACCAGTAACTAAAGTAGTTTAATTAATGGCAATAATCTTTTGCTTATATTGTGGCATCAGTCACAGTGACAGAAGGACTGCTTAGGAATAGTTTACTTTCTTCCTCAGAGACATAAACTGAGAGCATCATCTTGTCCCTCTCATATAGTCTAAAAGGATGCATTGGAAGTCATTCATACTCTCATAAAAATGACCAGTTAATATTCATACTTAGGGTAAAGGGTCATGAGTTTAGCAGATTCTAGCATCAGAGCAGAGGCATCTTTGCCAGTTGTGTGAATGGTGCATCAGTGTGCCAATCTATGGTGCCACTATAACAAGTACATTGCCAGAATGAGTAGACTGCCACTCTGGTGATTCTGGTGAGTGGTAATGGAAAAAGCTATATGTAGTATGCAATGGGAGTTAGTGCATTGCTGAGGACTGACTATGGTGCTTGTGTCTGCAATGCTGCATGTAGGAAGGCTTTCTGGTTTTGGAATTGTCTATCTCAGCACATGAATATTTTATATTTGTCTTGCGTTGTTTTGGTGCAGCCTTAACATAGGTACTAATAACCAGTTTGTGTGAGAGGTTTGCCTCCAGTTACAATAAATATTTGCACCTCTCACATGTGGGCTTATTCTGTGGTAATAGTAAATGGTTGCCAGTAAGTATGTGGCAGTTTACACACTGTCTTAGGGTGCCTTTTGTTAAAAGAAGGCTGACAACAGTTGGGGCAGAGACAGACCAAGGAACTATGGTAGATATAGCAACACCAACTGGTATATGTTATACAATGTTATAATATGTAATGATCTGTAGTCAATCTAAATGGAACAGGAGAGCTGTACAATATATAATGAGTGAGAGAGAGAGAGAGCGGAGCAGTGCAATACAGTATAATATAGCACAGTACAGTAGCTGTATGATGTACAACAGGAAAGTGAAAACAATTATGAAGCAGTAGATAAAACAGTGTGATTCATTAAAATATATAAAAAGACAGATGAAACAGTGCAAATAGTGCAAAACAGTCCAGCACAGTATACTGCTGCTTAATACAGTAGCTGTATGCTATATAAGCAGACAGTGAATACAGTTACGAAACCATGCAGTCTCGTACAAGATAACACACACAATGCAGCATGATAATGCATGATAACCTTGACTAAATGGTAAAACCCAGTACAGCTCTGCATAAAGCAACTGGATACAGCTCAATACAGTACAACATACTGCAATACCATGTTATATGGATCTACTGAACAAGAGACATTTAACACAGTAGTAATATAAGACTGCCTGAGCAGCAGGCAAGAATATTACAATGCAGTAATAAGTTCAGTACCAATTTATTTATGCACAACTGAGAAGCAGATATGAATGCAATAACACAATTTTCTGAAAGGTAATACATCTGTCTCCAATACTTCATGTGATGGCGGCTAAGACAATAGCCAAAATGTGACAGGATTCTATGAAGTAGACAATACAATGGACGTGTGACAAGGTGTCAACAGTTGACTTGGATGCCACAATAATAAATGCAGTGGAAAAAGTGAAACAGGCTTGGATGCCACAGTAATAAATACAAAGGAGAAAAATTAAAGTACTACAACAAGGTGTATGACACTATCACAGCAAGTGTAACACTGCAGTAAACAGTCAGCCAAAACAAGGACACAATACAGGCGGGCAGTAAGCAATCAGCTACAGTTAAGAAATAACACAGCAGGGGAAAACAATTAGCCATGCTAAGTCCAACAAAACAAGCAGACAGATGGTGAAGCAAACTTCAGTCACATGGAACAACTGCCTGGCACAGGTGAGCACTAGGCTGCACTACCCTAGTGAATAGGGGTTGGGAAGAATAGGACAGTTGCCAAGATGATTACTTGCTACTGTCATGTGCACTCCTGTACTGTGCTGTACGTTCTGCAAACCCACTGTGCAGCATTTCCCTGGTGTTGTGGGTCTGCTTTCCAAGTAAAATCTGACAGCACAGTTCAAGGCGATTTTGCTATGCCATGGCCCAACACAATTGAGCAGTGATGTCTGCTAACATGAAAGTTTAAAGCAATTTACAAGAGTACACTGGTGAATTAAGGATAAGGAGCAACAGCACCAGACACTTCTGTCACCAGGAGGGAGCCAGATAGACCTTTTTATGTGAAAAATTTCCGCAATACAAAATATAGCATTTAAATTGACAGTGGGACCTCTAAAGTACAAAGTAAATAAAAAATTAAAAAGGTCATTTTGATTTCTCAGATATTGTGGGACAGTTTTTTTTTTTTCTTTCAAATCAAGTGCAGTAGCAAAATTCAAGGCAAGTTTGTCATGTTTCAGCCTGGCTTAACAGAACCAGAATGAACATCTGCATGCAGAAAAATGAGTTTAAAGCAGACCAGAGGAGAACACAGACCAGTTAAAGTTAACATCGTATGTAACCTGTGGTAATTCAGGCCAGAAACATGAGCAGTAGCATTGTCTCTCACCAAGGATGAGCCAGCTAGACAAACTTTAGAGGCAAAATTACCCTAGCACAAAACAGACCTTTTAAATCAGCATTAGCACACTCTAATGTACAAAATAAGTAAAATGCAAAAACTGTACTACCTAGATGTTATGGGGAATGATTTTCAAGTCGTATCCAGGCCCAGCATAATATAGTGGCTGAGTCCACAAACACAGAAAGTTTGAAGCAGACCTAAACAGCATGGAGACCAGTTAAAGGCCAGTTAAAGTTAACAGTTGTCTGTCAGGGAAAAACTCAGCACTGATACAGATATCATGCATTTAATAAGGTAACAAATGAAACCCCCTTCTTAGGTTTTACATGTAAGTGGGAATGTATAGACAGATGCACTG
The DNA here is from genome assembly GCF_019279795.1 of Protopterus annectens. Lineage (NCBI taxonomy): Eukaryota > Metazoa > Chordata > Ceratodontiformes > Protopteridae > Protopterus > Protopterus annectens. Next base: position 6,839,326 of record NC_056740.1, read on the forward strand.
GGCCTGCCATCTGAGGTGCTGAAGGGATGCCTCGCAGAGTCTGGAATTTATAGCAGATTCTGAATGAAATTATTCTTGGAAATACACCATTTACAGTGGAGACACCTATAAGAGTGAATTGCACCTATCTGAAGTCTATCTTCCATATGTAGGCTTGACAGTGTAAACCTACTGATTTTTAAACTTCAACTACTTGAATGAATGGGATCACATTAATTCATCCCAGAAATCACTCTTACAAACTTGTAACTGTCTCAGACTAAATATCATCACATCTCAGGCCTTCCTATTCATTCTCTGCTTTTATGGCTCTGTGTTATCTAGGCCTCCAGTACTTGACATGATGCTGACTCAATAGAAATCTGTGAACTTGTGAAATCTGGTAAAAAGCATATCAAAGTATTATGGCAAAGCGAAAACATTTTGTTTGCAGAAGTAAAAATCATTTGCCTGAGTAAGAATGTTCAGATATGGTAGGTCCTGTTCATTCTAGCAACCATTTTGTCAAAAGTTGTTACTAAAAACATTAAGAAATGTTATCTTGGGTAAAGTTTAGGGTGACCATGCATATTGTCCATACAGGGGGCAAAGCTCCCATACTAAGTTACTTAACATGAAGGTGTTCCACAATCACACAACCTTGTGGCAAGTGCAGGAGCTGTGACAAATTACCCCTCAAATAAATGGGACTAGAATAACTGTACAGTTACCAAACATTCAAATGTCACATACATACTTCTATTGTGGAAGGCTTAGTTTGTGCTATAAGTGGTAGTCTACAGTAAAGATCACATTAATCCATTTCTGCAAGACACAGCTATGAATTTCTAGAATTATTCTAGAATTTCCATAATTCATGCTAAAGGTTATTCCAAGAGGCAGCTTGCCAGCTAAGAGTCAGAACAGGATTGTACTGCAGTGCTGTGGACAAGGTGTTCCAGCTTTGCAGCAACAAAAGATTTTCCCTATATATACCAGGTGAAAATATGTGATCACCCATCCAGTCATCCAGACTAGTTTTAAACATTGCTAGGAAAGTATTCCATTTTATATGTAAGACCAGTCTGTTCAATAAATGTTATTTTTTTACATACTCTAATTTTTCCCAGCTCCATAAACACATACATTTTGTCTGGCAACTCTGTATTTCCTACATGTACAGGTCATTGTCACTGTGGCCTGGGTTATGGCTAAAACAAGGATCCACAAGGCTTAATCCACTTACCAACTTAAACAATTAAATAAATAATCTGCAGAATACTCCATCATCAAAAAAGAGAGAACTGACCCTCCAGATGTTCTTCCCCATCATCATGTACTAGACCATCAGCAAAGTCAAAAGTTGTGACAATCTTAGCAGTACTTTTAATAATACAGCTAAAATGCAATTAACAAAGTTATGTAATGTATACACGATGAGCAAAATAGCAGACTGAGATCAAGCTCCAAAACAGAATGCATATTATTGTGAACTGTATCCAGTATATCACGACTTACAGAATACATTACTGCAGAGATCATTATGAACAGAGTTACACAGCATCTCATCTCATCCCCACCAGCGTGACAGTCCGAACATGCTTATGTACAAGCCTGATGAAGTTAGGCCTTGTATCAGGATTTCTCTTAGATGCAGGCTTGGTCTGAGGTGCAAGACAATCATTAAACAATTGTGCACATTTCCATATGACTTTGAAGGACAATGGCACAAATACAACTAACCTTTATGATTTTACAGGGACATTCACACAAAGTGCTGAAGCCCTGTATCTATGATGCCATGATATTATCTGTATTATTCTGAGAATGCAGTGAATATACATTAAAAAAAAGAATTGCTTAGAATAACATCTGGCACAAAAGACAGTGCTTCTTTGCCTGCTTAGTTCATATTCTGTACCATTAGACTCGAAAAGAATTAATTCAACTGAACCTCTCCATATGAAAAAAACAGGAAAACAGTGGGATGGACTCCATCAAAGATATAGAAAATCAAACAAGCGATTGAAACTCTACTCTGCATAAACAAGTACCAGGTAATTGAGGACTATGATCCGTTTTATTCTCAGCATAGTAAATGCTATGCATTCCTATGTATGTATGTATGTATTGCTATGTATGTTGTATTTCTGTAGGTTTGACTTCAATGCCTGTTCCCTCTTCCTGCTTATTAATTTCTATGGCATTTCATAGATTCACATCACAATCCATTATGAATGCACTCCCTTCCAGTGGAGTGGCCATCTGTAGGGGCTGCTTTAAGAATGAAATCACAGCGACTTATATTATCCACATTGGTTCAGTGGAATGATGGTGGGACTATCATAAATCTCCTTATGGTCCAGTTCAACACACCAATATACAATCCTTTTACCAAGATCCTCCACTCAGCATTCCTGTGCACTGTATTTCACTGCAGCAGGTCTACATTGATTACATCAATTAAAACCTGTACATTTACTATGACAGTGTAAACCATAGTGGGATGTTTGATTTTCTTGTTCACTTCACATCTGGGTTCCTTTTTAAATGAAATTTGCATGTACTCCATCTGTCTACATGGGGTTTTCCAGAGTGATTCCATTTTCTCCTACATCCCAAAGATATGCCAGAAGTGAATTAGCTCACCTCCAAATTACCATAGGTGTTAGCATGTAAGTGTGCCAAGCAGTTAAATGACAGCCAGTCCAGAATTAGTTCTCTGCCTTATGCCCACTGAGTGCCAACACTGCCCCTAACCATGCATATGATAGAGAGGGCATCAGTGAATTAATAAATATGAACCATATCCTGAGACAGCAAGCTGCCCCGACAACCTCAAACAGCAGACTTTGCTAACTTTTGGCATCATATATGTAATAACTCTTAATGTTAAGTTAATGTACTCTGATAGTAACACTCTCACTAAACCTCACATGCTTTCTTCTTCAGGGTCCTGGCTGATCAGTAATAAGGAAAGCAGGGGAATGTTAAGATAATGGAACTACAGACCACTAAGTATGTACATGAAGAATTGTGCCTGTAAGCTATAATGGTGAAGAGTGCAAATCAATGGCAGCATCTTGCAGACACCATTTCCTCCTCCTTTTAATTAAAAAAAATACTCTAATATGATGCATTCTAAACTAATAACCTTCTAACATTCAGTTGTTGTTTTGTGTGTGTTTTATTTTGTTTTTTGACTTGAGTGTTCATCTCAAAGGAGATGGTAACCAATTCAGACTTTGCCAGGTCCCACAGAAGAATTTCTGCTTTCAATTCTGGGTTTTCTACTGTGGTTATGACATGTGACACAGATGACATACCCCTCCCCAATAAGTTTGCATTACAAAAATATAAAAAAGGTATAGTATGAATAAAATGTTTGTATTCTCCTTAAAAGCAGCTGTCACTGAATGTGTGGGCCTAAAAGGCTAAGGAAGCATTAATATGCTCTGGAAGTCCCACGCATCCCTAACTGGTAATGAAGTGCCAGTTTTAAAGTCTGAATGTGCATACTTGATGTCTCCACTGCAGTTATGATTGACAGGATTTTTATCTCCATGTTTTTATCAGCTGATTAAGTGGTGCACTTGTGCAGACAGATGCCATTAGCAGTACAAAACCTACCTTTGCGTTGCTGCAGGCTTGACATTGTGGTGTAAGTAACATTAAACTATGCATTATAGATAATTGATAGAGCAAGCTTTTATTTTTGGCATATTTTCTTGACATATTAACTCAATATCTGTTGAACATACAAGTAGAAAGTAACAAACAGATCTTGCATAATTATTTTATCATCTCTATTTTTGTGCATCTACTATAGTGTATATGCAGCAGTTGATGAGGGAAATGTAGTTTGAGAAGCCCACAAGACTGTCCAAAAATATCCTTTAAACTTAATACACTATAGTTCCCTTACCTCTTAACATTTATTTATCTAAATTTATTTTCAACACATTTCACTCTTGCCGCATCTGTCATGCAACAAACTCGGCACCCTCTTGAGAATCCCGGGTGATAAAAATGCTGTCTGTTCTTATTTTTGAGATTTAAAACACTGCAGTTACACAATTCAATATGCAGTCTTGAAAAGTAAAGCCTTATCCTACCAAAAGTACTATGTCATGTAGAAGAAGTCAAAGAAAGACCATCTTCTCCCATTCCCTGTCTGTCACCTCTTCTGAGGTTAATTCAGTTACTGATCACTGTTAACACTTAATCCAAATCATAGCTATTGAATTAGCACATCTCATCTGCATTGTGTAAGTTTTTGTTTAATCTTCTGTCAGTGTATGGCTCTAAACTATAACTGTCTATGCATAATTTCAGTAGTACCCTGCAACAAGAATGCATATATTAATTCAACAGATGCCAAAGTGTTACACTTTGTAATAGAATCTTTTGTGTTCAGAAAACAGCACACTGCTTTGTTCTAAGAAATCTAGTTGCTATGATACGAGTACATTTAGATGTCTTTCAACAGATAGGCTTCATATTTTTTTCTGTCCCAGGGGTATGAATACCTTAAATTGCTTTATCAGCTGCATGCAGTGTGTTACACTTCTCAAGCAGTAAAATTTCTTCCCAGTGTACATGTAGCTCGCAGCAGGTCCTACACACCTGTAGCTGCACACTAAACAGCTGTCACACAGCACTTTCCTACCAGTCTGCAGGGCTTCAAAACAACCAGTGTATGGTACTTAACAGAAATTTACCAACATTGTCTATACCCCCTAAAAAAATATTAAACACATAAATTTGCCTGTTAAGGACTACATAAACAACCTCCACATTAAGATAGACGTATCTGGATGGCCTGCTTTATATACTCACCACCATATGATTTACGTTCTTCAAAAAAGTGAAAATACTCAAAACCAATGAAAAACGCGAGGCACAGCGGAGCAGGAGAACCGCAATATATTCACAAACAGCCATAGTTCAGCGATTTAGTTTTTTAATTGTAATTCAGAGTAGAACACATAAAATCCACAAGGGAGTAAGTGAAACACATAAAATCCACAATTAAATAAACACTTTTGCCTCTGTCAAATCAGAGACTTCTTCAGAATAAGAAAAACAATTCCCATTTCTTTCTAGTTTAAATAAGAGAACACATACAAAAACACACCCCCACCCAACATTTTACCAATCAGTAAAAAGGTCATTACACGTCAAATTAATATTCATGAGATGCCTTCATAAAATAAAATTAAATGAATGATGGTAATGAGATGCATGAGAAGAATAATGTTACCTCATTAGTTTACTAGACTCATCTTTCTATGGCTTTTAATTTCCGAAAACATGCAAGAGAAGAAGAATCATTTACCCAGGCCACTGTAAAGCATTGGTTCTTAACTGCCATAGGGCTTCTTGTTTGCTAGAAATAGTGTCCAAGGTCCATCCCTTACATCTGGTACAATAACTTCCAGAATAACAAATCTGAACGAATGATCAGTCAATTTCATGCAATGCCTGGCCAAGGTGTTTGTATCTTTTCTATTTTTAATGTCCCTTAGGTGTTCATAAATCCCATTTTTCAGTTTTCTCTCTGTTTTTCCTATATAAAAACAGGGACATTTTACACATAGGACACAGTATACAAGTTTCTGTGAGTTACAGGAACATTTTTTGTTTAATTTATCTGTGACATTATTGATAGTAAACATACACCCTTCCTGGATATAGGCACAGAAGTGGCAAGACACAGATTTCTTCATGCTCGCACTTAATGGATCAATATGCGTGTACTCTAAAATGTTTTTAAGGCGTTTTCCTTTTTTGTAAACAGTGATGGGAGTTTGTCTGACTGATTGTCTCGTGTCTTTATTGTTAGTTAGTACAACCCAATTTTCAAATAAAATGTCAGCAACGCTTTTACTACAACTATTAAAAGTTGTGATAAATGCACTACCAAAATTAACATTCTGATTCTGGGTATTAGTGCAATTTTCGTTGGGGTTAAGCTGTATACCATAATCGACCATACTAACCATTAAGCTAGAGCTTTGTCTCACTGTTCCTTGTTGGTATTGGTAAAGTAGGGGTTTGAAATGGCCCTTTTCCCGTTTATTAACAACTTCAATCATAACCTCATTTATCAAAGAAACAGGGTACCCCCTTTTTGAAAACATGTCATTAAGGTGATCACATTCACTCAAAAACTATCAAATAGGGATACCATACGTGCAGCCCTAAAAAATTCATAGGTTCATAGGTTCATAGGTAGGTACTAGGCTATCTGCCCGAGGGCATTTACAAGCCTAGCCATAGTGTGTCGACTTTCGCCACCCCATTGATTAATTAACTGATCCTCTGTCAAGCAGAGCCAATGAAGTGATCCCAGGGTTGTATTTTCTGTTACCCATCCACTCGTCAAGGTTTCTCTTGAAGAGTGTTAGTTAGGGGCTCTGCCTAATGTAGTTTGGAACTTTGTTCCAAAGCATGGGGAATCTCTGTGATAGGAAACTATCCCTCCAGCATGTTCTATTTATTGTTGTAGCGAGATTTAGCTCACTAGAGCACATGGCTCACAGTGACTTGGATTTCTTTAGGTGGAGCATGTCCATCAATTCTGAGTCGGACATGCCTTTGTAAGTCAGGCAGAGATCACCTCTGAGTAAACTATATGTCACTGAGTACAGCCAGTGTATTTTCAGTCGGGCTGCATAGGACATATGTTTGAGGCCAGTAATCCTCTTGGTGAGGTACGTTTCTGGTCTCTCCAGCTGTTGGAAGTGTCTTGTGAGGTACATCCCAAATAGGGCATTGTATTCTATGATGGGTCTGAAGAGTGACGAGTAGAGGGGCACTATAACCTCTTTACTTCTAGATGTGAACCTTTAGTAATTAGATGGGCCACATAGAAGGATTTCCTAACTACTTTGGCAGTATGATTGTCAAAAGAGAGATTACTGTCTACCTGGGTCCCTAAATCTCTTATTACCTCTTCTGTATTAAGGGGGCTGCCACCTATATGGTAATTTGTGTGTGTTTTGTTTTTCCCAAATGGGATGACTATGCATTTTTTGGCATTTAGCTTGAGGCCATGACTTTGACACCAGGTGTCCGTCTCAGTAAGGTCCTTTTGGAGGATGTCCGTGTCAGCCAGAGAGTCCGTTATGGCTCCCAGTTTGCCATCATCGACCGAGCCTTGCAGGACACCACTTGTGAGTGGTTTAGAGTCAGACCTGGAGCCCGTTATTCTTACCATGTGAGTTCTGTCTGTAAACCAGTTGGCAACCCATCTTGTGACATAGGGGTTTATGTTCAAGCTGGTGAGCTTTTCTGTAATACCCGAGTGGGGAATGGTGTCAAAAGCCTTGGCAAGGTCAAGGTAGACTGTGTGAACAAACTTTCCCTCTTCTATGGCCTTGGTGACCAGGTTCAGTAGGCATGATCTGCCCTTAACAAAGCCGAACTGGGCCAGGTCAAGTGTTTGGAGGTTCCCAATGTCTATGTTAATGAGTTCCATGATGATGCGCTCCATAGCCTTGCAGACCAGGCTAGTCAGGCTTATGGGGCGATAGTTACCATGGTCAATTGTGGCCTCTCCTTTGTGGAGTAATAGCCATTGCTGTGCACCATTCTATGAGCATGTAGCCTGTGGAGAGGCTGAGGTTGAACAGTGAGTTTAGGTGGGGGGTTAGTTCGTTCTGTAGTTCGTACAAGATGCAGCCTGGGACACCATCTGGCCCAATTGACGCTGTGTTTTTGGCTTTTGAGAGGACTATTTTCATCTGTGCGTCTGTGATTTCTGAGACACTACACTTTTCCGGTATTGTTGTGGGCCCTTTTGGGGATGAGAGGGGGGTGAGGTTTGCACTGAATCTATCTGCCAGGATGTTGGTAATATCAGTAGGTTCAGTATACTTTGTGTTATTTTGCACTAGTTCAGTGCATATCTGCGAGCTACCACTTAAATTATTAACATAGCTAAAGAAGGCTTTGTGGTTATCTTTTGAATTCTTGACTATTTTTCTTACGAAGTTAGCCTTGGATGATTTTATGAGGGACCTTAGTTTCTTACTGATACTAATCAGGGATGTCTTTCCTTCTTGGGATTTGCTTTTTTTCTGAACTAGTTTCCTCCTTCTGTTGTTCATAGGTTCATAGGTTCATAGATTAGTACTAGGCTAATGCTCTTGCGAGCCATTTTAAGCCTAGCCAATCCTCCTAGACTCAAACCCTGCACCTGTGTGTTTGTTTTTAAAAGGCAAACCTTAACCCCACCCTCTCCCTCCCTTGTATAGCCTGTTTATGGCAGGGGTCCACCAGACTGGTTTCCTTCTCTTAGAGGAGTGAGTCTTGGTTTTGCTAGGGATGGCACAATCCATGCATCCTTGTAGGTGCTCATAGAGTGCATTTGTAAAGGTTTCTGCATCTTGGGCAGTGTTATCCTTTAGCGTGGGGGCTGTGAAACTTACCGCCACTGTCTTAAGTAAGGTGAAATTTGCTTTAGAAATATTTTTTACTGTGGTTTCCTTAGTTAGGGGTGGTGGTGGGGTGTGGACATCCAGAGTGATTAGTTTATAGTCTGATCTAACCAGTGACGGGCTGACCTCCGGTGTGGAACACCTGTCGCCCATGTTTGTGATGACCAGGTCTAATATGTTTTCCCCTCTGTTAGGGGAGTTTAATAGCTGATCCAGGGCATTTGGGTTGATGAATTCCAGGAAGTGCTGGGCCTGGGAGTTTGTACTAGAGTAGTTTTCCCAGTTAATGGTAGGGTAATTGAAATCACCGAATATCAGGGTGGTCCGTAGGACCTTCATGTTTTCCAGTGTCTCCAGAAAGGTGGAGTGGTGGTCCTGGGTCATGGATGGTGATCTGTAGCAGGCCACAATTTGCATTGCATATTTGCCCAATGTTAGTTGCATATAGATGATCTCAGAGGTATGATGCTGCACCACTAACCTGGAGGTGTAGGTATCCTTGACGAATATGGAACCACCCCCTCCTTTTGTGTTTCGGTCTGTGTTCTGTGGCCGAAAAGTGTCGTACAAGTTGTAGCCTGGTAGTGTTGGGGTGCTCTCTGGAGCCTTGAACCAGGTTTCAGTTACTGCACAGATGTCGAAGTTTTCCATACTGAGGAATGTTTTGAGTCCATGCATTTTGAGATTTAAACTCCTGGCGTTGAGTAGCATAACCCTCAGTTTTTTGTTAATTGTGCTGTTTATGGGGGTGGGTTTGACTTTTGAGCCTTGCCTAAAAAGGCACTATGGGGGCAGCAAGAGCCTTGGCCACTATTCAAAAGCCTAGGGGTGACAGGTGCAAGTCATCTCTTGCGAAGCAACGTGGCTTGTCAAGCATGTCATCCCAGGCTGACAGACACTAGATCCCCTTTGAATGACACCAGAAGCTTAGCCAATTGTTCAAATTGATCATATTTTCTTTATACTGAAGTATCATTCTTGGTGAGGCAGGATGCTACTCAAGGTCAGGGTCATACCAGCCTGGGCTACATGATCAGAGAGCTCTTCCATGTCTCTTTTCATGTAGTCCAGGGAGGTATGTCTCAGGTCATTCACAACAACATGAACAATGACAGAGTCATATTTGTACTTGTTCTGGAGTGACCCAAGTGCTTGTGTTATGTGGCAGATTCTGGCTCCTGTCAGGCAGCTAACAGTAACCTTCTGCTTGTCCAGCCTAGTGAGTGGGACATCAGTGTGCCTAATTATACTAGTGCATTAGGTATGTTATTTCACCTTAAGGGCTGTGATTGTGCGGCACACTGATTTTGTGTTTTATGTGCTGTCTGGTTTGTGACGGGAGGTGCAGGTTGTTTGAGTGTCTGCTTTGGAGGTCTCTGATGCTTTTGCAGGTTTTTATTTAGAGCCTCCGAGTATGATTTTGTGTATTTATGTTTATTTTTTGCCATTGCAGGTTTAGCAGGTCTATGTGTGGCTGGAGGTGTGGTGCAAGTGTTAACCTTCTCCTCTTGGCTGTCTGTTCCAGTCTTGGGTGGAGACAGCTTAGCCTCCAGTTTGGCTGTATAATTGCATCTCCCTCATATATTAATGTTTTGTGGTAGGAGGAGAGGGTTGTCTGTGTACATGAGGCAGTTGTAACATTGCCTCAGGATACCCAGGTTCACCAGCTGGACTGGAGAGTACACCTGAAATTGCCCTTTGGGCATGCCTGAATAGTAGGGTGAGCTGCTTAGTCGCTTGGTTGGTGAGGGGTAACTAAAGAGCCTTGCCCTGCTGGACAATCAAGTATCAGGGTATATTAGTGCTTGCTATTAGGTCTGAGCAAGTGCTGGGCTGTAGGATGCTTTTTGAGTGCTTAGGTTGAGAGTTAGACTAGTTTCAAGGGAAAAACTGAAGAGAAGACTTAGTGGAGCCGGGAATAATTTAACCCTAGCTAACCAGCACTGCCTGGTGCACAAAACCTTGCCAATGTGTTTTTTATAGCAGGGAAATGAAAGAGACAAAAATTAGCCCAAATTGGCCAATAAACTACTAAGTTCTGGGCTGGAACCACTCCTCCAGGGACAGATAGGCTGCTCAAAGCTCCCCTCTCTCACAGGTGAACAGAGAAACTTCCTTCTATCCAAGTAAGGTATGGGCAACTCAGAAACTTGTAACACACAGCCCTGAATTCAGCACTAGCCTGAAAACTGGACTATACTAGCTTAGAAAGGTGGGAAACAAGGATTTTTTTTTTGAAAAGATAAGGCAAAAACAGTAAAAAGAATACACTTAAAACAGCTTTAAATGACTACAAATGACCAGAAAAGGCTATCACACTTTAGTGTGTAGCCTACAACAGTTAAACAAATTATTTAAACAAAAAACGACTTTTTAAAAGTGCAGTCAGTCAAATAAGTACAGTATGTGAAAAAAACAAGCTTTTGAATCACAATAAATGCTGGAAAATCGGCATTTAGGTGGAAAACAGTTAAGTGCAACAAGAAAGTACAAAAAACTGATACTTAATCACTCCAAAGTCTCTCTTCTAAGCTAGAAGTCTTGTATCAGTTTAAGGCTTTCTAGTGCTTCCCAGTAGATTAGTTACAGGAAAGATGGGAAACAAGTGCAGATGTGATCTTTTAAACCAGAAGGTTGAAAGAGATGGACAAACTGTCCAAATGGTCAATAAACTACCATTTCTGGGCCAAGAACCACTCATCTTGTGGTAGACAGGCTATCTAGTGCTTACCACTCCCACTGATAAGCTAGAAGGCTTTCCTCTAACACAGAAAGGCTTGCAGGGCTCAGAAGTTTACCAACAGTCCTGGATACAGCAACTCTGTATCTTGACTAGTCTAGTTACAGGAAGGGTGAGAAACAAGCGCAAGTGCGGCTTTTAAACCAGAAAGCTGAAAGAGAGGGAAAAAAAACTGCCCAAAAGACCAATAGCTACAATTTCTGGGCCAGGAACCACCCCTCTTGTGGTAGATCGGCTACCTAATGCTTACCACTCCCACTGATAAGCTGGAAGGCTTCCCTCCAACACAGAAATGCTTGGGGGGCTCAGAAGCTTACTAACAATCCTGGATACAGCAACTCTGTAACCAGATTATGCTAGTTATAGGAAAGGTGGGAAACAGGCGCAAGTGTGACTTTCAAACCAGAACGTTGAAAGAGATGGAAAAAAACTGCTGTAACAGCCAACAGCTACAATTTCTGGGCCAAGGACCACTTCTCTTGTGGTAGATAGGCTACCTAATGCTTACCACTCCCACTGATAAGCTAGAAGTGTTCCCTCCAACACGGAAAGGCTTGGAGGCTCAGAAGCTTACAAAGAGTCCTGGATACATCAAATCTGTACTTGGACTAGACTAGTAACAGGAAAGGCTGGAAACAAGCGCAAACACAGGCTTTTAAATCAAAAGGTTGAAAGAGATGGAAAAGCTTCCCAAACAGCCAATAAAGTATAATTCCTGGGCCAGAAGCCACTCCTTCTGTGGTAGATAGGTTACCTAGTGCTTACCACTCTCACTGATAAGCTAGAAGGCTTCTCTCCAACACAGAAGGGCTTGGGGGGCTCAGAAGCTTACCAACAGTCCTGGATACAGCAAATCTGTACCTGGACTACACTAGTTACAGGAAAGGCAGGAACCAAATGCAAACACTGGCTTTTAAACCAGAAAGCAGAAAGAGATGGAAAAACTGCCCCAACGGACAATGAACTACAATTTCTGGGCCAAACCCCACTCTTTCCGTGTTAGATAGGCTACCTAGTGCTTACCACTCCCACTGATAAGCTAGAAGGCTTCCCTCCCACACAGAAAGACTTGGGGGGCTCAGAAGCTTACCAACAGTCCTGGATACAGCAAGTCTGTATCTGGACTAGACTAGTTACAGGAAAGGCAGGAAACAAGCTTAGAATTTTTTTTTTTTTTTTTTGTTACAGAAAAGCAGCTAAAACAGCAGTAAATACAATTCAAATTGCAGTGCAGGCTAGCACACTTGCATGTGTTGCAATATTATGGCAAATACAGTTTAAATAAATGCAATTAAATTAACAAATGACTAAAAAACAAGTGCAGAAGGCAGTAAATTAGAAGGCTACTAACAAGCAGTACTAAGTGCAGAGTAAGAGCGAATGAACAGATAACAGCACGCAGAACAGCAACTAAGGCAGACACATTAAGAGCAGCTGAATAAAATATGTATATATGTTATTTATTTATTTATTTATTTATTTTTAGGGAGGGAACAGAGCAGGATTAAAAACTACAGGGGATGTCCTTCCCAAATGCTCTCTTTGTACACAGTAGGAGTGCCTGAAATCAGAATATGATCTCACTGTACTCAGTTGAATGAGAAAATGAGATGGGCCCAGAAGGAGTATCCAAGTACAAATTTACAAGAGGGGCGGGCAATTTCTAAGCCACCAACATTAACACCAGAACAAGAACAAGGAGGGTGGATGGGGAACTAACTGTAGAGACACAGCCACGACTTTGAGTTGAGTTAATATTCAGTGAGAAACACAAATAAATAAAATTAACTGCAGAACTATATGAAAAAGAGCAGATAAAAGTGTACTTAAATTCACTTATACGTCCAGTTGATTTCAGGTAGATCTTAGCCAGATCAAAGCTCAGATAATAAACAGAAATAACCCAAAATGTACCACTTATATAAGGCAGGACAGGATATTAGTGATGAGGTGAAACTACCCTCAACTGCTATAAATGGCTACACAGAAATTCTAGCAAGTACTCTGTAGAGACACAGCCACAACTTTCAGTTGAGTTAATATTCAGTGAGAAACACATAATAAATGAATTAACTGCAGAACTTATATGAAAAAGAGCAGATAAAAGTATACTTAAATTCACTTATACGTCCAGTTGATTTCAGGTAGATCTTAGCCGGAGCAAAGCTCAGATAATATTGGCCCTTAACTACTGCTTTCCTATGTTTAAACGGATGGGAGCTATTAAAATGTAAGAAACTATTAGAATATGTTGATTTTCGGAAAATCTCTGATATAAATACCTTAGAAACTTTATCCTTAATAAATCTCACATCAAGATAGGAAATATCATCAAGTCCAATGCTGTGGGTAAACTTTAAAAAACGCAGTTGAATCATTAATAAAGTCAGTTCAGTAATAGTTTCACTAGGACCATCCCAAAAAATAAAAATGCCATCCAGAAACCTCATATAGCATTTACAGTAAGGGAAATAAGGTGAAATGAGCAAAAACATCTTTTCCCATTGTAACATAACTATGTTGGCATATTCCACAAGCTGAGCCCATTGAGACACCTTTGTTTTGCAAAAAATACTCTTTATCAAAAAGAATAAAGTTGTATAAAACAATACTAAATAAATGTTTGAAGGTATTTATGGTATTTTGGGATATTCCTTTTCCAGGAGATATTCACAGAACCACTCCAGTCCTGTCACATGTGGTATGACAGTGTAGAGGTTTTCCACATCTATTGTAATGAAAGTCCCGTTTTCCTCATAGTTTAGTGAATTTACCATGAACATACCTTAAAGACCTTCAAGCATTTATTAAGCATTGTTTTACACAACTTTATTCTTTTTGATAGAGTATTTTTTACAAAAGGAAGGGGTCTCAATGTGCTCAGCTTGTGGAGGAACATATGCCAACATAGTTATGTAACAATGGGAAAAGAAGGTTTTGTTCAATTCACCTTATTTCCCTTACTGTAAATGCTTTATGAGGTACCTGGATGACATTTTTATTTTTTGGGATGGTCCTAGTGAAACTATTACTGAATGTATTGAATATATTAATGAATCAACTGCATTTTTAAAGTTTACCCACAGCATTGGGCTTGATATTTCCTATCTTGATGTGAGATTGATTAAGGATAAAGTTTCTAAGGTATTTATATCAGAGATTTTTCGAAAATCATCATACTCTAATAGTTTTTTACATTTAATAGCTCCCATCCATTTAAACAAAGGAAAGCAGTAGTTAAGGGCCAATTTGTTAGGGCCGCATGCATGGTATCCCCATTTAATAGTTTTTTGAGTGAATGTGATCACCTTAAGGACATGTTTTCAAAAAGGGGGTACCCTGTTTCTTTGATAAATGAGATTAAGATTGAAGTTGTTAATAAACAGGAAAGGGGCCATTTCAAACCCCTACATTACCAATACCAACAAGGAAGGGTGAGACAAAGCTCTAGCTTAATGGTTAGTATGGGCGATTATGGTATACAGCTTAACCCCAACGAAAATTGCACTAATACCCAGAAAAACAATGTTAACAATTTTGGTAGTGCATTTATCACAACTTTTAATAGTTGTAGTAAAAGTGTTGCTGACATTTTATTTGAAAACTAGGTTGTACTAGCTAACAATAAAGACACGAGACAATCAGTCGGACAAACTCCCATCACTGTTTACAAAAAAGGAAAACGCCTTAAAAACATTTTAGAGTGCACGTATATTGATCCATTAAGTGGGAGCCTGAAGAAATGTGTGTCTTGCCACTTCTGTGCCTATATCCAGGAAGGGTGTGTGTTTGCTATCAATAATGTCACAGATAAATTAAACAAAAAATGTTCCTGTAACTCAGAGAAACTTGTATACTGTGTCCTATGTATAAAATGCCCCTGTTTTTATATAGGAAAAACAGAGAGAAAACTGAAAAATGGGATATATGAAGACCTAAGGGACATTAAAAATAGAAAAGATACAAACACCTTGGCCAGGCACTGCATGAAATTGACTGATCATTCGTTCAAATTTGTTATTCTGGAAATTATTGTACCAGATGTAAGGGATGGACCTTGGACACTATTTCTAGCAAACAAGAAGCCATATGGCAGTTAAGAACCAATGCTTTACAGTGGCCTGGGTAAATGATTCTTCTTCTCTTGCATGTTTTCGTAAATTAAAAGCCATAGAAAGATGAGTCTAGTAAACTAGTGAGGTAACATTATTCTTCTCATGCATCTCATTACCATCATTCATTTAATTTTATTTTATGAAGGCATCTCATGAATATTAATTTGACTTGTAATGACCTTTTTACTGATTGGTAAAATGTTGGGTATGCGTGTGTTTTTATATGTGTTCTCTTATTTAAACTAGAAAGAAATGGGAATTGTTTGTTTTATTCTGAAGAAGTCTCTGACTTGACAGAGACAAAAGTGTTTATTTCATTGTGGATTTTATGTGTTTCACTTACTCCCTTGTGGATTTTATGTGTTCTACTGTGAATTACAATTAAAAAACTAAATCGCTGAACTATGGCTGTTTGCGCATATATTGCGGTTCTCCTGCTCTGCTGTGCCTCGTGTTTTCATTGATTTTCTTCTTGATTTATTCAAATGTCTTCATCAGATACACTACTGAACTTTTTCTCTCCTTCCTGACATCAACAGACATAACATCTTAGACATTACAACAGTAATGACTGATGTTGACAAATCATAAAGAAAACCATACATACTCATATTTAAAAAAAAGTGGTGCTCTAAGAAAGGGAATAAGTCATAGTGGCTTCCTCACATAAAGGTGGATTTAAGAAGCAGTTGGCTACTTATAGACCTGTTAATTTCACTTCTTTTGCAAGGAAGGTATGGGAAAATATTCTGAGAGGAAGTCAGGTGGAGTTAATGAATTTTAATTCTCTTGACAATAACACCATAGCTTGACTTACCAAATGTTTTATTTGTGCATTTTTTTTTCTAATTTTACAATTGGGTCACTAATAAGGTGGCCAAGGGGAAATCCAGTTGATGTGGTATCTCTGTAGTTTAGTAAGGTAACTGACAGTATAAATCTAAGAAAACTGTCAAGAAAATGAAAGGGTATTAATGGGACTGAGAATGGCGAAGGTGATATTAAACTATCTGATCAGAAACAGAGGATGAAAGTGTGGGGGGTGTTAGAAGGAACACACACAATAGAGTTTAAAACAGAGACTGGTCATGTTTATTATATTTGTTAGACTATGATGGTGGTTTAAGAACAACATCAGCTTTTATGTTGATGATATTGAGAGGTGAAAGACAGTCACAAACAGATGGACTAGTCTGCTTACGCAGAAGTTTTATGAACAGATGGCAGTTCTTGTTTAATACAAAAAAGGTCAAGTTATGCCTTTTAGTCGGGAGAACTCATAGAAACCATACACACCTGATGGACTGATCCTAAGCAGGACACAGGATGGGAAAATATTTATAGCAGTAACTACCCTTAAGTTATGCCAGTTCCACTGATTTGAGTGATGGAACCCTGGCTATAATCCCAATGATTTACACTTGCTTGGTGATGCCTGATGTCAAACTGAGTACTGGATGTGTACAGCTGATGATGGGGGCAAGGAGGTGGCTAGGCCAATTACCTGGGCGCCATCTATCAGGAGCTAGGACAAAACCTGTGGTACCACTGACCAGTGCACCTCACTGAGTGATACAATACGTCAAAACTGACCAGTATTTTAAGCAAAAAGTTGGTGTAGCAATGGGGGTTACAAAGACTCCAAGCTTTGCTAGCCTAGTAGTAGCTTGTTAGGAGGAAATTTATTTAAATAAAAATAGTGAATTTACTAAATTCGCATGTTATTTTATAGATGGCATTTTCTTTGTGGCATGGAACCAAAAATGAGCTGGATGAATTCTGAATGCATGCTAGTTCCCTGGAAAGGAAGTGAGATTAGTGGGGATATAAGACACTGGCTTCTTCTCCTCCTGGAAATGGAGTATGACACTGACACACATGCCATAACACAAATTACTGCGTCACTGTCCCATACTTTCAAAGTAGGGTGAATCACAAAGTCAGATGAAAAAGAAATATATGATAGAAGGTCAAAGATGCCTGTTGTGCCACCTAAGATCAAATGTGGGAGTTCAACTACAAAGGGGAAAAAAGCAGACTCAAACTGCTATATTACAGTCCTGTACTATGCAAACATGTTATTTCTTTAATGTATTTCTTTTTTAACTGGTAAACTGTCTTGGCACAAGTCTCTTTTCAGTGGCAGCCAAAGAGCACAGTCTCTTAACTGACTTGCTAAAAGGCCACAGTAAGCATATGGAGGGAGAAAGAATCAAACCCTAGACTAGTGGATGAAGATAATCATCAGTACACAATCTGCACTTAACTGCCTACCACATATTTTAGAACTTAGATAAGCACTTTCAGGAGAAATTAATAAAATGTATCCCTCAACACATCTCACACACACACACATGTTTTTTTTCATCTCTTTCACTTACACAACAAAGTAATTTTTGGTCATACAGTTTTCAGTTAGGAGAAAATATGTTTTACCTTTAATTTGCTCATTGAATAAAATATATATGCGTTGTTTTCTGCTAATTTTTAAAATTCAAAACATTAAAGTTCTTTGCAGGAGTGCAACAAAGAAGGATTGCTGTATACAAAGCACATGACTAATAGCTAAAGGCACTCTAACATTGAACTTAGCACTTTTCTAGTAGAAGTTAAGGTACATCATACATTTTCTTTCATGACTTACTGCTTACATATGATGCTATGCTACCATGTATCATCACTTAAAAGATCCCGAATTTTCTTCTCCTCCTTAATATAATGTTGAACTGTCATTGAATAGGCTTTCATATAGTTCAATGGCTTCAGTTTATATAGTGATAATATCATACTGTGTGCAATAACAATGCACATTCCAATAATGTTACACACAACATGGAATTTGCCAATCAGACTTCAATGGAATGTAGTTTAAAAGTTTCCCTGAGCCACATAATTTAATAAGCAGCTTTTACAATGGTCTTGATTACTTCTACTCATATTACATACCATTACATTCCACTCCTTTCATTCATTTATCCGTTTTCTACTAGTAATCTAAAATACGTGGCATCAATTATTTAGAGAGACAATTTAATTTAATCATGCTATAACGTGTATTGTTTACAAGTGTCTTTTTGGCAATGACTCAAACAATTTCTTTAATTTACAAAATGTTTCCAGTTCTACGTTAATGATTTCAGTTGGAGACAACACAGCATAACACCCATTGACATCTGGTAGGCTTGGCAATCTGTGACATAGTTATGTAAACAGTCTGAAATAGATGACTGCATGCATTTCTTCACATCTGGGTTAAACTAGTGAATAAATAATTCTCAAGTGATGCAGCATAGATCAACTTTTACCAATCTTAAGTTAGTCTTTTAACATTTGAATTCAGACTACAATTCATGAAATTAATTTACAGCTGCACATGGTTGGTAGACAGTAAAACTATGTAAAGAGTTGTATACAATTGACAAAATTTGGCAAACACCAATGCAAATAGTCCAGGTACATAGTAGATATGCAAATGATATGTCCCCTTATTGTCTGTAATTCACAAATGTCTGAATTACAGAGAACAGCCTGTCCACGGCTACAAATGCATCACACTGGCACCCCCAGACACAGACCCCATGACCTAGTAAAGGTGATCTGTTACTCAGCATAGCACAGCTAAGCAACATCATCACCTATAAGAGAAAGAAAAACATGTAAAGAAATTAATTTTAGTTATAGGGTGTAAAGGAACATCCTATGCTGTCATACAGTATGTATTAACACACTGCTGCTACTACTACTACTACTACTACATTTCCCCCACTCCCACCACAGTGCCATAAACATTGGCCTGCCAATGGGAAGGACACACTCCTCAGGTCTAATATATAGATTAGGTAGACTTTTGAGGCATGGCCAGGGTGACCAAAATATGCATGAATTGGCCTTTTCCATATTTGCTGAGTTACAGCAAATGAACACATAACTCCAATCGTCAGCCTTCAGATAGGTGAAGACCATAAAAAAAAACATGAGGAGCTGAAATTGTGAGTAAAAGGAAGAAGAAAAAACATGGACTGTGTTGAGTAGCACATTTTGTCTGGCACATCTTGCAGCAGGGCACCATTGGTGCCCGGAGATCTCAGATGCCTTTACTCATATTATAAAATGTGTGCTATTTGACAGTATAGAATTATACTATGAGGAACTTCTCATATGGTAGTTAATTGTAGATGTCTGGACAGATTGATTACTGTTAGATGTATACTTATCTAGCTACCAGGGCATGTTTACTAACTACTAGCAGTGAAAATGTTTGCTGGATGATGTACCAATTCTGCATCTTGTGACATATAAATATGTCTTATGCTGCCCGACTGAAAGAACTCCAGCTCTATTCAGTCTCATACCGCTTGCTCAGAGGTGTGCTGTGCCCATAAGGCCATGTCAAACCCATGAATAGATTTCACCTCAAAAATCTAGATCAAAAATCTAACAGAACCACAAACAACAAGGGCGAGACTTAAACCTTGATAACGTTATAAATAGAACGTGGCTGGTGGGACAGATTCATCACCCAGACACCTCAATTGCTGTGGAACAAAAGAGCACCTCATGGCAGAGCACTTCAGGAATCTTGACTGTGGATGGATGACCAATGGATGGATGATCGATATATAACTTCAGTGTCACAGATGACAGACTTGACAGAAAATGACAGAGGCATAAAAAAATTTTAGGGTCAGTTTAAAAAAGGGTGGGCTAGGGCTTAAAAGGCAGATGGGCAGATAGCCTAGGCAGAATATGAACCCCTAGTGAACCTATATACACAGTACATGGTACATGGCACTGGACACCTGGACTGTGTTTAAGCACGTTACTTGGGCAAAAAGGAAGTTTCTTTGTTCACCAGTGAGAGTGGGGAGCTCTGAACAGCCTACCTGCCCTTGGAGGAGTGGTTTCTATCCAGAAATTGGAGTTTTAGTGGCCATTTTGGGCTAATTTCTATCTTTTTAATCTTTCTGATATAAAAAAGTAATTTGCGCATTTTTGTGCTTGTATAAGCTCAGCAGATTCTGTCTAGGTGTCCTGCAGAGACCTATAATGCCAGAGAGACAAAAGGAGAGACTTTGGAGTGTTCCATTTTTTTTTTGTTTTTTCTTGTTGCTTATTGCTATTTCTGCCTAAACGCTCGTTTCTGGCATTTATTGCTTCTCAGAATGCTCATTACACTGAAATTGCATTTATTTGTGCCTGCACTTTAAAATTTGTTTTTGTTGTAAACTGTATTTTTAACTGTTACTGGCTTCCCACTCAAGTGTGACAGCCATTACTGCACTATAAATGTGTTTTTGCATTTGTATCTACTGTTTACTTGAAAAAAACAACAAAAAAAAACAAAAAAAAATCTTGCTATTTTCCTGCATTACTAAGCTAGAAAAGTCCAGTTTCAGATGCCTGGTGATACCTGGAATGTGTTTAAGCTTCTGTGTTTGGCCATACCTTACTTGGGCAAAAAGGAAGTTTCTTTGCTCACCAGTGAGAGTGGGGATCTCTGAACAGCCTACCTGCCCTTGGAGGAGTGGTTTCTGCCCAGAAACTGTAGTTTTATTGGCCATTTTGGGCTAATTTCTATCTCTTTAATCTTTCTGATATAAAAACCGTATTTGTGCAGTTTTGCGTGCTGGGCAGCGCCTGTTAGCTAGGGTTAAACTATTCCCGACTCCACGAAGTCTACTCTTCAGTTTTTCCCTAGGAACTAGACAAACCTTCAACTTTAGCATTCAAACCATTCATTTTACATCCCAGCACTTGCTTAAAACTCATAACAAGCACTATACACCCCTAGCACTAGCCCCCCCTTATACTGTCCAGAAGGACAAGATGCTCTATTCTTCCCCACCAGTCAATCAGAAAAACAGCTCACTCTACCTATTCAGGCATGTCCAAAGGGCAGTTTCCAGTGTACTCTCCAGTCCAACTGATGAATCTGGGCATTTTGAGACAATGTTACAACTGCCTCATGTACAAAGACAACCCTCTCCTCCTACCACCAAACACTAATATATGCAAGACATGCAATTATATAGCCAGACTGGAGGCAAAGTTCTCTCAACTCCAGACTATTAATGACTGTCAAGAGGAGAAGGGTAATACTTGCAACACACCACCAGTCTCACATAGACCCAACAAACCAACACAGGCAAATAACACACATAAATACATGAAAACATACTCGGAGGCTCTAAATAAAAATCTGCAAAAGCAACGGAGACCTCCAAAGCAGACATCCAAGCAACCTCCACAACCCATCACCAACCATGAAACACATACTTCACATAATCAGTGTGCCATGCAATCACAGCCCTTAAGGCAAAATAACATACCCAACACACTAGTGATAGGCGACTCTATAGTCAGGCACACTGATGTCCCACTAACTAGGCTGGACAAGGAGAAGGTTACAGTTAGCTGCCTGTCGGGCACCAGGATCTGCCACATAACACAAGCACTCAGGTCCCTCCAGAACAAGTACAAATACGACTCTGTCATTGTCCATGTTGGTGTGAATGACCTGAGACGTACCTCCCTGGACTACATGAAAAGAGACATGGAAGAGCTCTCTGATCATGTAGCCCAAGCAGGTATGTCCCTGAACCTAAGTAGCATCCTGCCCTCACCAAGAATTATGCCACAATATAAAGAAAAAATGATCAACTTCAACAATTGACTAAGTTTCTGGTGTCATTCAAAGGGGATCCAGTATCCATCTGCCTGGGATGACATGCTCGACAAGCCACGTTGCTTCACAAGAGATAGCTTGCACCTGTCACCCTTAGGCTTTTGAATACTGGCAAAGGCTCTTGCCACCCCCATAGTGCCTTTTTTAGGCAAGGCTCAAAAGACAAACCCACCACCGTAAACAGCACAAGTAACCAAAAACTGTGGGTAATTCTACTCAACACCAGAAGTCTAAACCTCAAAATGTACGCACTCGAGGCACTCCTCAGTATGGAGAACATTGATATCTGTGCAGTAACAGAAACCTGGTTTAAGGCTCCAGAGAGTACCCCAGCACTACCAGGCTATAACTCATACCATACCTTTTGGCCACAGAACCCGGACTGAAACACAAAGGACGGGGGTGTATCCATATTCATCAAGGATACTCGCACCTCCAGGTTAGTAGCGCAGCACGATGCATCAGAGATCATCCAAGTGCAACTAACAATGGGCAAAACTGCAAACCAAATTGTAGCTTGCTACAGATCACCCACCATGATCCAGGACCCCCATTCAGCATTTCTGGAGACACTGGGAAATATGAAGGTGCTATCAAACACCCTAATACTGGGTGATTTCAACTACCCAAACATTAACTGGGAGGACTACTCAAGTACTAACTCCCTTGGCCAACGCTTCTTAGACTTTATAAACATGAACACGCTAGATCAACTGGTCAACACCCACACCAGAGGGAACAACATATTGGACCTGGTCATCACCAACATGGGTGACCGGTGTTCCACACCTGATGTCAACCCCTCGCTGGTTAGATCAGACCATAGACTAATCACTCTGGATATTCACATTCAGCCCCAATCCCAATCAAGGAAACCACCGTGAAAAACTTTTCAAAAGCAAACTTCACATTGCTTAAAACCGAGGTAGAAAGGTTCACAGCCCCCATGCCAATGGACAATGCTGTCCAAGCTGCTGAAACCTATACAAAGGCACTCTATGATCATCTGCAGGAATGCATGGATCGTGCTATCCCAAGTAAAACCAAGACTCACTCCTCCAAGAAAAGGAAACCAGTCTGGTGGACCGCTGCCATAAACAGGCCCTACAATAGAAGGAGGAAACTAGTACAGATAAGAGCAAAAATCCCTAGAAGGAAAAACATCCCTGCTCAGTATCAGCAAGAAACTAAGATCCCTCATTAAATCATCCAAGACTAGCTTCAAAAGAAAAATTGCCAAAGACTTCAAAGATAACCACAAAGCGTTCTTTAGCTATGTCAAGAACCTAAGTGGAAACTCCCAGATCTGCTCTGAGTTGGTGCAGAATGGCACAAAATATACTGAACTGACTGATATTGCCAACATTTTGGCAGACAGGTTCAGTGTAAACTTCACACCCCTCTCACCCCCTAAAGGGCCCATAACCATACCAGAAGAATGTAAGGCCCAGCAATCACCATCACACAGGTTAAAGCAGCCCTATCCAAAGCCAAAAACACAGCCTCAATGGGACCAGACGGTGTCCCAGGCTGACTCTTACAAGAGCTCCAAAATGAACTAACCCCTCACCTAAACACATTGTTCAAACTCAGCTTCTCTACAGGCTATGTACCCACAGAGTGGTGCACAGCAACAGTTATCCCTCTCCACAAAGGTGGTACCACAAAGGACCCCAGGAACTACCGCCCTATAAGCCTGACTAGCCTGGTCTACAAGGCTATGGAGTGCATCATCATGGAACTCATTAACAGAGACAGTGGGAACCTCCAAACTTTGGACCCCACCCAGTTTGGCTTTGTTTAGGGAAGATCATGCCTCCTAAACCTGGTGGACTTTTTTGAGACATTTACCAAGGCATTAAATGAGGGTAAAGAGGTCCACACAGCCTACCTAGACCTCACAAAGGCTTTCAACACCATTCCCCATTCTGGTATTACAGACAAACTCACCAACTTGAACATTAACCCCTACATCATGAGATGGGTTGCAAACTGGCTCATGGATAGGACCCACATGGTGAGAGTTGCAGACTCTAGGTCCGACTCTAAACTGGTTACAAGTGGCGTCCCTCAGGGCTCAGTCCTAGGACCCCTCCTATTCGGTATATACTTCTCAGAGGTACAGGCAAGCACAGGAGGACTTTGGCTGACCAAGTTCTCAGACGACTGCAAACTAGGGGCCATAATTGATTATCTAGCTAATACAAACACCCTCCAGAAGAGTCTCACTGAGATGGATACCTGGTGTCAAAATCTTGGCCTCAAGCTGAATGCCAAAAAGTGTATAGTCATCCCCGTTGGAAAAAAACAAAGTACCCACAAACTACCACATAGGTGGTAGTACCCTAAATACAGAAAATGTAATAAGGGATCTGGGGACCCAAGTAGATAGCAATCTCTCCTTTGATAATCATATTGCCAAAGTGGTTAGAAAATCCTTCTACATGCCCCACCTAATCTCATAAGGGTTCGCATCCAGAACAAAGGAGGTTATTGTGTCTCTCTACTCATCACTTATTAGACCCATTATAGAATACAACGCCCCATTTGGGATGTACCTTACAAGTCACCTGCAACAGCTGGAAAGACCACAAAAGTACCTCACCA
The DNA here is from genome assembly GCF_019279795.1 of Protopterus annectens. Classification (NCBI taxonomy): domain Eukaryota; kingdom Metazoa; phylum Chordata; order Ceratodontiformes; family Protopteridae; genus Protopterus; species Protopterus annectens. The sequence goes on from NC_056740.1 coordinate 6,863,896, forward strand.
AGAGGATTACCGGACTCAAACAGATGACCTATGCAACCTGACTAAAGAAAATCCAGCTGTACTCGGTTGCATACCACTTACTCAGAGGTGATCTCTGCTTGACATACAAGGCCATGTCCAACCCAGAATTGATGGATATGCTCCACCTAAAAAAAAAACAAAAAACAAATCCCTGATAGCCACACGCTCTAGGGATATAAACCTTACCACAATGATAAATAGGACGTGCTGGAGGGATAGATTCCTGACCCAGAGACTCCCCATGCTTTGGAACAAGATTCCAATATACATCAGGAAGAGCCCCTCACTAGCACCCTTCAAGAGAAACTTTGACGGGTGGATGGGAAACAGAAAATTTACCCCGGGGATCACTGCAGTGGCTCTGCTGGACAGAGGCGCAGGGAACTAATGGCTCTGCTGGTCAGAGGCACAGGGAACTAATCTAAGGGGGTGGCTAAAGCAAACACACTCTGGCTAGGCTTATAAATGCCCTTGGGCAGATAGCCTAGTATTTACCTATGAACCTATTAGAACACTTCACCTCTATGAATCATGCTAATGTCTACACTGTGCACTATACATTGTGCATACAGCCTATGCCTGGTCCTGTGCACAATGCTTATGAATATGCTGCTCTCTTATGAAACAAACGGGCTTTAAAAGTTAGCAATGAAGGTTTCTGCATTGAAATTGTTATCTGTATCTCAGGCTATTAGAATGATTTGGGTGAGCTGTGATGGAAAAGGTAAAACCAAATGCTTTATGTACCTGTCACATATTGATATTCTACGGCACAGCATACACAGAAGACTGCCATTCCTATTATGTAATGTATTTCACATTAAAAAAAATATATTAAGCTACAAAAATGACCATTCCTGATGCTGAACATCACATAATATAGTACAGTATTTAACAAATAAATTTACCAAATGCCTTAAGAACTAAGAGGAGTTTGGCCAATAAGCTGTTTTAACATCAATCAAGCAAAACCTATATTTATGTCTTGTTCAGGCTAAGGCATTCCCATTATTTTGTTTTACATATTTACAGTCTTTTTCCAGTCTATAAATCCCAGACATTTCTCCAGAATATTTGTTTTCAAAAAGTAGACTTGGCTTTTCTCTTATCATGGAGATGCACGGAAGGTGCAGAATGTTAAGCAATGAGGGATTGTGTTTCTAAGGAAGGAGGGTGGAATTATGTTTTCAAGGTGGAAGAAAGAGCTAATTATGTATCTGCTCAGGTGATGGAGACAGAATTAATGAAAGGTACTTTTAAGATTCTTGTGATAGTATTTAAGACCCTAAGTGGTCAATTGTCTACCTGTTTAGAGGAGCTTTTGGTATTATACTTGCGCAGATAGACACTCTGTTTAGCTGCCTCTGAACTCCAGTCAATCCCATCATCCTGGCTTGAGTCCTATGGTCTTAGGTGCATAGGTACTATTCCTATGCACTCTTGACCACTAGGATCCACTACCATGGCAGTGTTATGAGTGTGCTTCTGTTAATTACCTCACAATGCACCTCTTTCACATTCACAGAGCATTTTGGGTCTCTTTCTAATTGTGTTTTGAACTACCCCTCAGCTGTTATTGTTTCTACAGTGCAATATTTACAAAATGGATTGCTTAATATTGTGAGGATTGTTAATATTGTGTTATGGTGTGTCTTTATTGAAACACCATAACAAAAAAAAAAGATGCTGGCAAAGATCAAATAATTAGCATGCTTTTCTACTTCAAACTCGTTTCTTACGGGGGGGGGGGGGCAAGTCCTTCTGCAAAGCTCACATACCCCTAACTTATATATACCAATTCCAAGATTGCCATATCCTGGAGAAAAAGGAATATTCAGGGAAATATTAATCTCAGACTTAGTATATGTAAAGCCTGGATTTTCGTCTGTTCATTGTGCACATTTTTGGGACTAGGCATTCTGAGTTTTAACAGTAAGCCAAAATGATACCTCATAGTCAGTATCCAAGCTACAATGAAGGGTGAGTCCAAAGAATAATCTCCACAGTGCAGAAAATAAATAAATACATTTTATTGAATATAAATAATCCATTTAGCACGTTCATCTGTTCAGACTCTTCTTCAAACTTTGATTCTGAGTCTGAACATTTCAGATGGTTATCACCTTTCTATAAGCATACAAATTACAGTTGTCCACACAGGATGACAAGGAGAAGGAAGACTGGTTAAGAGAGTTGTTTTTTGAGGTGCTCAGGAAGGATAAGGCACAGAGTAGTGAGGTGCAGGAAAGACAGTAAGGAGAGACGTATGTATGCAGAAAAGCAAGGATGAAAGGAGGAAGGAGAAACCTGATGTAAGATGAAGAGTGCTATGAAGGCTGCAGAGGGAGATGTCGAAAGTGGCAAGTAGAAGATGAGAAAATGAGAGACCTAATGGTTAATTTAGGGGACAGAAAAGTGGGAGCGAGCATTACAGGATGACAGAAAGAGGTAACAGATAACTGTTCATAAACAAATCCTTCCTTCAACCATTCATCCAACATATTTCCCAAGTACTCTTTGTCAATCCATTAATTTTGTGCAAATTCTATAATCTATACCATTTGGGTCTGATACTTAATCAACAAGGTTTATGGATATGGTAAGAGAGGACATGCAGGTGGTTGGTGTGACAGAGCAAGTTGCAGAGGACAGGAAAAAATGGAAGCAGGTGATCCGCTGTGGCGACCCCAAACGGGAACAGCTGAAAGAAGATGATGACTTTACTAAGTACTTCATCCAATATATTAGTAGTAATTTCTTTTTCAGATTCCTCATTAACTCATTCTTGTTTTGTTTTTTACCTTTCCTTTCTGTCTTATTTTCCTTCTTTTAATCCTATACATTTTCCACATGCTGTACTACAATACTCGTAATTTCCTCTCCTTCTTTTTACCTCTTCTTTCACATTTTTAATTTCCTTCATTACACTAGCACTCCCTTTACTATTTTACCCAAATGTGCAGATACCTCCTCTCTTCTCCCTTGTAAATAATATCTCTACCTAAAGGGTAATTCCTTATTGTTTTCAATTTCTTTTATATATTTCTTTTTCCATATCACAACATTCTCTTGCATTATTTTCTAAATTCTCTAATATATTTCTATACATCTTCCACAATTCACTTTTTCTTTTCTTATTTCATCCTGCCATTGAAAATAAAAACACTTTTTAGACTTCTTTTTAAATTCAATTTACCATTCAGACCATTTTTTATGGAAGTCCTTCATGGTTATATGATCCTTCCATACCTGCAATACTTCCCACTCTCCAATTCCATCTTATAATTTTTTATTTATTCTTTTTATTCCCTTTTCTACTCTAATATACTTCCTTTCTTCCATTACCTCTATCCATATTGTTAAGTGAAGTACCCCTTCTGTAAGTCCATTGATTTTGTTCCACTCAGCTAATTTACCACATTTTATCACTTCCTTTTTTACATCTTTCCCTTTCTGTTTACATTTTTCCCATAAATCACAATTAAAGTCCCCTGCACTTATAATTTTCACATTAACCACCGCATATTCTAATATTTAATGAAACGTTCTCTCTTTTCTTGCTAGTTATATATGCATACAATGCTATAATTATGTAAAAATGTTCTCTCCACCTCACACCCACAACAGTTAACTTTCCCATCCTTACAAATATTACATCTGGCATTTTCATTGTTTTTTTTTTCTTACACACCACAGACACTTGAGACCAACACTCACTTCCTACGTTCCATATTTTATTTCCATCCACACTTTTTCTGTTTGCTAGCTTTCTTCACTTGACAGCAATCTTACATTTTCTAAAAGAAAAGCAACCACATCACATTTAGCATACCACTTCAGTATCCCTATCCTTCCTACAGTGGTAGTAATAAGAGACGGCTTGCACCTGTCACCCCTAGGCTTTCGAATACTGGCCAAGGCTCTTGCTGCCCCATTAGTCCCTTTTTTAGGCAAGGCTCAAAAGTCAAACCCACCTCCGTAAACAGCACAAATAAAAAAATAAGGGTTATGCTACTCAACGCCAGGAGTTTAAATCTCAAAATGCATGTGCTTGAAGCACTCCTCAGTATAGAGAACATCGACATCTGTGCAGTAACTGAAACCTGGTTCAAGGCTCCAGAGAGCACCCCAGTACTACCGGGCTACAACTCATACCACACGTTTCAGCCACAGAACACGGTCCGAAACACAAAAGGAGGGGGTGTATCCATATTCATCAAGGATACCTACACCTCCAGGTTAGTGGCGCAGCATGATAACTCTGAGATCATCCATGTGCAACTAACATTGGGCAAATCTACAATGCAAATTGTGGCTTGCTACAGATCACACTCCATGACCTAGGACCACCACTCCACCTTTCTGGAGACACTGGAAAACATGAAGGTCCTACCAAACACCCTGATATTGGGCGATTTCAATTACCCTACCATTCACTGAGAACTACTCGAGTACAAATTCCCAGGCCCAGCACTTCCTGGAATTCATCATCTCAAATGCCCTGGATCAGTTGGTAAACTCCCCTACCAGAGGTGAAAACATATTGGACCTGATCATCACTAACATGGGCAACAGGTGTTCCACACCGGAGGTCAACCCATCACTGGTTAGATCAGACCATAAACTAATCACTCTGGATGTCCACGACCCACCACCACCCCCAACTAAGTAAACCACGGTAAAAACTTTTCTAAAGCAAACTTCACCTTACTTAAGACAGAGGTGGTAAGTTTCACAGCCCCCACAATAAAGGATAATGCTGCTCAAGATGCAGAAACCTTTACAAATGCACTCTATGGGCACCTACATGGATACAAGGATCGTGCCATCCCTAGCAAAACCAAGACTCACTCCTCTAAGAGAAGGAAACCAGTTTGGTGGACCCCTGCAATAAACAGGCTATACAACAGAAGGCAGAAACTAGTTCAGAAAAAAAGCAAAGCCCAAGAAGGAAAGACATCCCTGATCAGTATCAGTAAGAAACTGAGGTCCCTCATGAAATCATCCAAGGCTAACTTCAAAAGAAAAATAGCCAAGGATTCAAAAGATAACCAAAAGCCTTCGTTAGCTATGTTAAGAATCTAAGTGGCAACTCGCAGATATGCACTGAACTAGTGCAAAATAGCACAAAATATACCGAACCTACTGATATTGCCAACATCCTGGCAGATAGATTCAGTGCAAACTTCACCCCCTCTCACCTCCAAAAGGGCCCACAATAATACCGGAAAAGTGTAGTGTCCCAAAAATCACAGATGCACAGGTGAAAACAGTCCTTTCATAAGCCAAAAACACAGCGTCAATGGGACCAGATGGTGTCCCAGGCTGCGTCTTGCTTGAACTACAGAAAGAATTAACCCCCCCCCCCACCTAAACACACTGTTTAACCTCAGCCTCTCCACAGGCTACATGCCCATAGAATGGCGTACAGCAATGGTTATTCCTCTCCACAAAGGAGGGGCTACAAGTGACCCTGGTAACTATCGCCCCATAAGCCTGACTAGCCTGGTCTGCAAGGCTATGGAGTGCATCATCATGGAACTCATTAACAAAGACATTGGGGATCTCCAAACACTTGAGCCGACCCAGTTCAGCTTTGTTAAGGGCAGATCACGAAGATCACGAGACAGTCACCAAGGCCATAGATGAGGGAAAGGTGGTTCACACAGCCTACCTTGACCTCGTCAAGGCTTTCAACACCATTCCCAACTTGGTTATTACAGAAAAACTCACCAGCCTGAATATAAACCCATACGTCACGAGATGGGTTGCCAACTGGCTTACAGACAGAACTCACACGGTACGAATAGTGGGCTCCAGGTCCGACTCTAAACCAGTCACAAGTGGTGTCCCGCAAGGCTTGGTCCTGGGACCCCTACTGTTCGGCATATACTTCTCAGAAGTACAGGCCAACACAGGAGGACTATGGCTAACCAAGTTCGCCGATGACTGCAAACTGGGAGCCCTAATTGACTCTCCGGCTGACATGGACATCCTCCAAAAGGGCCTTACTGAGACGGACACCTGGTTTCAAAGTCATGCCCTCAAGCTAAATGCCAAAAAATGCATAGCCATCCCGTTTGGGAAAAACAAAACACCCACGAATTACCACATAGTTGGCAGCCTCCTTAATACAGAAGAGGTACTAAGAAATCTGGGGACCCAGGTAGATAATAATCTCTCCTTTGACAATCATATTGCCAAAGTATATAGGAAATCCTTCTATGTGGCCCATCTAATTACTAAAGGGTTCGCATCTAGAAATAAAGAGGTTATAGTGCCCCTCTACTCGCAACTCATTAGAACCATCATAGAGTACAATGCTCCATTTGGGGCCTCACAAGACACTTCTAACAGCTGGAAAGACTACAAAAGTACCTCACCAAGAGGATTATTGGTCTCAAACATATGTCCTATGCAGCCCGACTGAAAAAACTCCAGCTGTACTCAGTGGCATATCGCTTACTCAGAGGTGATCTCTGCCTGACTTACAAAGCCATGTCCAACTCAGAATTGATGGACATGCTCCACCTAAAGAAATCCAAGTCACTGCGAGCCACGCGCTCTAGTGAGCTAAACCTCACCACAACAATAAATAGAACATGCTGAAGGGATAGATTCCTGTCACAGAGACTCCCCAGGCTTTGGAACAAAATTCCAAATTACATCAGGCAGAGCCCCTCACTAACACTGTTCAAGAGAAACCTTGACGAGTGGATGGGTAACAGAAAATACACCCCTGGGATCACTTCATTGGCTCTGCTTGACAGAGGATCAGTTAATTAATCAATGGGGTGGAAAAAGCCGACACACTTTGGCTAGGCTTATAAATACCCTCGGGCAGATAGCCTAGTACCTGCCTATGAACCTATAAACCTAGTATACCCCCCTCAGACTCTTTTGTTTTTCCTCATGTTTGTTTTCTTCCCTTTCCCTTTTTTTTCATTATTTAGTGTTTGCTCTTCACAATCCATCCCAAAGTGTCCCTTTTCTTGCACAACGTACATTCAGGTACGCACCTTCATGTTGTATGTCCTTAGTCACCACATTGATTACAATGTACCTTGTAACAATCATTGATTACATGAAAAATGTCCCACAAATGAAACACAATTTAGACTGACCAACATATCATAATGTCCCTCTATGTCCAGCCACAGAAATAACACTTTGCAAATGTTTCACCACATTTTTTTCACATTTGAAAACAGCTTCCAACCTCCACCCTCCATTCCATATGTTTCTCGCATCTCTAACCTTCAGAATATTATTACTAGCTTCACACATGCCCTGCAGGCTTTTTTTAACATTGTCTTCTTCCAGTTCATCAGTTCTAAACTGCAAAGTAATATTTTTAAGTTATTACCAGAAAACAAATAAGTGATCCACTGATAAATGTCATTCTTTTTGCTACACGGTTCCAGAAATTTCATCATGAGTCCATCAGTTTCAAATGTTACGTCACAAAAAGTCTCTGTCCTAACATGCATAAAAGATAAAATTTCTTGAGCATTAAAACCCAGAATAGTTACCCGTTTGTCCCATACATAATATCTATTACAGTGACTTTTTTGTTTTTGTTCTTATTTTTATAGTTGGTCTTCTTTTTTAGAAACAGTTTTACTTACAGTTTGTTGCTACTCTCCTTTTTTGACTGCTGTCACTGCTGTATATGTTTTAGTTACTGCATTATCTACTGCCAGAAAACCAGACACCTCCGTTTACTGCTGCTTTCCTATTTTACTTTCTGTTACTACCAAATAAGTTTTAACTGCTGCATTCTCTGCTGCCATATCACCTGGTTCCTTTTCCACATTACCATCCTCAGGACTTCTGTAAAAAGTTATCTACCATCTCACCTCATGAAACAGCAGAAATGTCACCTGGATCAACCTGCTCAATTATTTTTGACAGAACACTGTCTGCAAGCCCTCCTGATGTCAGTTCTGTTATCTGCACCACTTCAACAGACTTGTTTACTTCCTTCTTCATGAAGACAGCTAAATGCTACCGATTGTAACAACTAGCACACAGGAATCTTTGTTTATATTCTGAAACTCCGTAACAAATTTTACTCCACATTCTCACTTTCCACCTCCAAACTTCTACATAGCTTCTCTCTCCTGCATGTTGCTGCTTCCATTAGACCTCTTTCTTCCTGCTGTAGAAGCCCTTCGACACCATCCAGCATGTTGAAAGAGAAGAAGTTCCCTGATGTTCTGGCCAAATTTCACTTAATACAATAAATACAACCTCAGGTCTCCCCTGATAAGGGATCACTAGTGTTCTGACTCTGAGACTAGCTTGGTCAACAAAGTGTAAATAAATAAAATAAAATAAATATATATGCAATATGCGATCCTCGGATTAGGATAGATATTGGTTGACAGACATGATTTAGTGGGTATGTGGCATAAACTGCACATGAAATATGAGGACAAAAAGTTTGTTTTTTTTTTAATTCTGAGAGCTAGTATGCAGAGACCATTGAAATGTTTGAGTATAAGTAGCAATATGTAATATTATAGCAGTTAATCTGTTTATTCCATGATTTTATATAGAATACTGGTCAGGTATTCTTGCTTACTATATGATTTTATGTAGAATACTTTTCAGGTTGAACAGCTGTTGTGTCTTTCAGCTTTTCCCAGTGAGGGGTCACCACAACAGAACTCTGGTCCACTAATGATTGGCAGTAGATTTTTACATGCCAAGTTGCCAGCCCTGACACACAACCTTCCACAAAGGTACACCCATTCATGCATGTCTCTACACAGAAGACACTCTTGCTGAGAATCAAACCAGACAACATCTTACTGTGAGGCAACAATGCTACTGCAGCACCACCACCACCATATCTAGAATTTTATATGTTTTTATAGGTGAAGGATGTTTTCCATAAAATGGCATATTCTTCAAGTTGATTTACAAGGTTTTCTATAGAGAAAACCACCAATAAGATAATCTGGTTACGTAAAACCAGAGTTTTTAATGTAACTTACAGCATCAGTTATCATCTCTGTAGTTGCCTAAGGGATATTCCCTCTTGCCTTTAAAGCACTTTAACAAATGTCTTTGCTTACTATGAAGTTTCCACATTTTTCTGCCAAATACATTTGCTGGGTCATGTAACTGGATTGCAACTTCATTTCATCTACCTAATCTTTGGACTTTGGAACATTCCTCTCTACTGCCCCAATTTTCGAAGAATGTCAGGATTTTTGGCTCATATGTTTAATATGTTCCTCATAAAATCTGTGGTTTTCTGGCAAAGCATTAAGCACTGGAGTCACTAAATCATGACGGACATTTGAGTTTCACACAGAAAGCATTCAAGCTGTTACTCAAATCAGAGAAGCAAACCACATAAGCAACAACACTAACCTATTCAAGCCGTGTCACAAGAATGTTATACAAAGCTTATTTCATAGCATGTGGTAGTAAAATGAACATAGTTCCCAAAACAGTGGAAACTACCAAGTCATGATGCTACTGTTTGATCAGCCAACAACATCTCATAACTTTGGTTCATATCTAAAAATGAACATTACTGTTGTTGTCTTTCTAATTCAGGCCCAAATCCAATTTTGATAACCAGTTTACATTTGCACTTTAAAGTTGCCTTTTCTACATACAATATAATTTTTTGCTGCCTGCATTCAAAAGGCTGCACCAACAATCCGGGTGCATTTTGTAATGTAATAGTGTTAAAATGGCATGATTAAGCTGCTGTTGCATCTATCTTGGGGAAGAAGGAGTGGCTGCTTCTCAGAAGTTTACCTCAAGCACAACACAAGTTCAAACATCTCAAATGTGCTAGCATTTTTGCAAAGCCCAGTGTAAATTTTATAATGCTAAAGTGATCTTTCATTCATTTTAAGAAATGTATCTTCCCCATTAGAGTAAAATAAAGCATTATGCACACAACAATCACTGAGGTAAACATTTAAAAGTTATTGCAGTTATTACCCAGCATATGATCTAGTTAATGTAGGGTAGCAAAATGGTACTAACAGTGGCCAGTGGCAAAAATTACTTTACAATGGGCAAAACTAATGAGTGATATAAAAAAATGGAAGAGAGAGGAGTTGGGAGAAGCAATGCAGGAAGACTGGTTTTGTCATGCCTACAGACAACTGGATATAGAGATTTTTCAGAGGAAAAACGAGATTGGCACCTTCAAGGTATGTGTATAGTGGTGAATGAAAATCAGAAATTAAGAGAAGAGCAGAATTGAGTCTGGAAACAAAAGGGATGTACTGCAAATAAAAGTGCTGAAAAAGTGAGACTAAAGCAGTGAGACAAAGTCTGAGATATTGTGATGGCATAAAAAGGAGTGGATTACGCAAAAAGCAGAAAGGAAGAGAGGAAAGGAAGGAACTGAAAAGGAGATGTTTGGGACTTGTTTACCAGAGAGAGAGAGAGAGAGATAGGGTGGCATGGTAATTGGAGAAGGAATAACATACAATGGCTAGACAGTGAACTAATCTAAAACTGGATAGGATAAAGTAGGTTTTCTTGAATGCAATTAGGAAGTGCAGAGCTACACCTAGTAATACATGCAGGAGTAAAATGTTATGGTGGCCAAGGCCAGGGAGAGGAAAACCAGTGGCACAAAGTGTGTATCTTTTGCTTTGTTTGATGCAATTCTTGTTCCCTGTATGGGGCATGTATCTCAGGGAACTACCACTTTAACAATACACGCCTAAGAGCTGACCTAGTTGTTTGGGATTTGGGAACTTATACGGACAGTGACATGGGGTAGCCATGGTGGTGCAGCAGTTAGTGTTGTTGCCTCACAGCAAGAGGTTCTCTGGTTCAATCCTCAGCTGGGGTGCCTTCTGTGTGGAGTCTGCATGTCCTCCCTGTGGTCAAGTGGGTGCTCTGGTTTCCTCCCAAAAATATGCTGTAGGTGGATCAGACACTCTAAATTGGCCCTAGGCATGAGTGTGTGCCTTCTGTGGAAGGATGGGTGCTGGGCTGGTAACTTGAGACTGTAGAACTCCACTGCCAATCATGAACAGACAGGTGATCCACTGTGGCGACCCCTAACTGAGAAAAGCCAGAAGAAGATATGGACAGTGACATAGGGTTTGACCAACATGTGTCCATTTTTGTAAGAAAGTCCTTCTATACTGTAAAACTTATAAACAAAGGAATTGTGTTTAGATCTAGGGATGTCACTGCCCCCCTTCACTCAGCATGGATTAAGCCAAGTATTGAATAAAATGACCTGTTTGGTATATATCTATCCAGACAGATGCAACATCTGAAATGCCCACAGAGATTCCTTACTAAAAGATACAAGGCCTAAGCAACATGCCCTAATTGGACTGACTCAAAGCCCTGTCACTATACTCGGTATCTTACAGACTCCTAATAGGCGACCTGTGTCTGGCATACAAGGTATCTTTTGACTCAATGCTGATGGATTTACTTCTCATCAGCAAGTCAAATGTCATCAGAAATACTTTGTCAAGGCATCTAAGGGATCTAAACCTCTTCTACAACATCAGCAGAATGAACAAGTATATATTGCACAGGATACCACTGGCCTAGAAGAGACTCCCCATCCACATAAAACAAAGTTCCTCCAAAGTATATATTCAGGTCTATGGATGGGAAACAGAAAATTTATCCCAGAAATGCCCCCTGTACTACTTATAGGTCTATAGGTTCATAGGTAAATATTAGGATAACTGTCCTTGAGTACTGTTTTAAGTCTAGCCAGTTTCCCTTTTGTGCTCAAATTAACCTATCCCATTTGATTAGAAATTGGCCTTACTCATCCCATGGTCAATAATTATATATTACCCTTTATGAGAATAACTGGGGACACATGCATAGGATAAAGTTATGTGTGAGCTGCTGTGATCCATTAGTACTAATTACTGCTTCTAGTAATTACATTAGTGGTAATTATGTTAAACTCAAACATAGGAAACTAGTGGAGATCGCAGTTGGTCTGTGGGTTCTATGAAGGGTGTTAGAAAGTTTCACTATAGCCAACACAGAGTCACAAAGAGCAGAGGTCCTGCCAGACCAGCCTTATCCAATATTATATCTAGGTCACATCAAGGCTTGGCAAGGATCTCATTTGGTGTAGTTATGTGCACTTCAATGAGGCCTTTGGCAAGGATTGTTAAGAATGCTGCACTGCACTCCATGAACTGCATAGTTATGTAACTGCAACTTGATGCCTGTCAGTGTGTCAAAGAACATTGACTTTATACCAATCAGCCTTTTGACCTGAGTATGCTTAAAACAGCACCAATATCTTCATATAGAAACACTTTTTTTCTTTTCTTTTTTTTTGATACTGTCATGGCTTCTCTTCTGTAAATTGCATTTTTAGTAACACTGTTTTTAAGGAGAGTTGGTATAACTTAAACATCTTACCTCTTCTAATGCAATAGGCAGGAGTTAATGGGGTTATCAGCGTTCCTTGTGAATTGTATTATGCAAAATACTAAAACAGTATTTGCAGATACTGATGTTCAGATATATGCTTACATTGGGATGCACTAGATACACATACACAGTGTATCCACAATGCACAATGTACACAGTCTATTCTTCTTAACAACAGCCCTTTTGATTTTATCTCCCACCTCCTTAAAAAGATGAAAATCATGACAGAAAAGCTGTTTGAGACAAGGAGCATTCAAAATAAGGAGGGTGGAAAGCTGTCTGGGAGGTAACAAAGGATGGTGGTTTTGGTGCAGGGTTTGTTAAATGGTCACAAGCACAGAACCAGGGGACTCACTCAGTACGTCTCCTTGGTTTAATGATATTCATATCTGGTAACACAGATAAATGTCCATAAGTGTGGCAACAATATATTACAGTCTGGCCTACAACTGAATCTGATTAAGTTACTGCAGCGACTTTATCGCCAAAAGTGCAAGACCATGTACTTTATCAGTACAGCACAGAGACCACAGTCTCAGAAAAAGGGTATTGAGCCAACTTCTTCTTCCTTCGGCTGCTCTCATTAGGGGTTGCCACAGCAGACCATACATGCAGATTGAGCCAACTGAAAGAAGAAAATCACTTTTGCATGCCGATCACCATCCCAAGAAAACTCAGAAGTGCTCAGCACAAGAAAATAGTGGTAACAGTGAACCAAGCACTTCAACGTGAGGTCTGCACTCTACAAACCCACAAGTGTTTCTCCTGATATCAAAAAGAATGCAATAAGATAGTTCTGAAGGTAACATCTGAAGCAGGATGCCCTGACCATTCATACAATTCAGCGAGTAACTAAGATAAGAAGAAAGCTGAGAACACAAAGTATGAGGAGAACTTGCAAGTGTTGAGCAGCTACTGTCTGACATACAGTCTGCACTCAAAGACACTATAAAATGGTTTGATGTCTATGTCAGAAGGCAGGACAGGCCTCAAAGAAAAGGCCACATGATGAGGAGTAGTTTGTAGAACAGGATGTGGAGAAATACATTCACCAAGAGGGTTATGTGCATATAAATTATCTTCCCTTAATAAGAAGTGCAGTGCAATCAAATTCTGTTTTTTCACATTCAGATTTGGCAGTCCTGAAACAGGAGGGTACCGACAATTCTGTGGCATAGATGGATAAAGCCCTGAATATACACTGGATACCTGAGTTTGATTAGTGGCTTGCATGCCTATAGGAGCTACTCGGGTAGGATGGGAATGAGCAGCCACTGTCAGCTTGCATATCATTGAGAAATGGAGGGGAGTCTGTCTCACCATGCAGATGAGACCTAGCCAAGAGCATTAGGTGCTTACCCAGTGGAAATCCAAGCCAGCTTGTACTACCACAGTGCATATGCACTACATAGCTGAGGCAAACTAGCATGTGTAGGCTCCCTTCTCACTGTGTACTGCCATAGTAGCATTTGCACTACATAACTGAGGGAAACGAGCATGTATAGGCACCCTTCCTACTGTGTACTACTATAATGTATTTGCACTACATAGCTGAGGGAAACTAGCATGTATAGGCACCCTTCCTACTGTGTACTACTATAATGTATTTGCACTACATAGCTGAGGGAAACTAGCATGTATAGGCACCCTTCCTACTGTGTACTACTATAATGCATTTGCACTACATAGCTGAGGGAAACTAGCATGTGTAGGCAACTGTTCCCACTGGAAGGTGGATTAGGCAGACTCCTAGGACCAGCAAGATGGCCCTACTGTCTGAAGTTTGGCATAGTATGAAGAGATGATGGGCGTTCCCTGGCAGGAACATATGGGCCATAGAGCTCTCATCTAGCCCATGAATACACAGATCCCATTCTCTTAGAATAAATTTGCTAATTAAGCAGGGGTACAGGAGCCACTGGGCAAGGTACTGGGAGGGGGAAGAAAGAAAAAAGAAAAGGAAAACTAAGTGAGCAAGATATGTGAGGTAGTAGAAATTCAGGATGTGATAATTTCATATGAACCCATCGTGTAATTGAATGGACTTGACAGGTGCCTCCTTTCTTCAGCTAATGCATACATTCAGGGATACATATTAATGTAATTAGTTATCCTTGTCCTAGTCTACCTATTTCCAGCCATCACACAGCTATTGTTCTTTTCATTGATCTGCTAACAAGGCAAGCTTACTAAGTACAACTACTTCATTAAGGTGCAAGCTCAGAAGCACTGTTTCATTACATAACGTGATCAGAGTCACAAGCTATGCAAGTAGGGGATGGAAGACTCAAAACCAGGGTTACAGGATGATACTCATTAACAGCTCACAGCCTTAATGCTCTGAAAAATTCTACCAGAATCTGAAGGCCAATGATTGTTTTTGTTACCTTCTTTAGAGCTCTTTGTATTCCTTTTCATGCCAAAACATATTCTGAGTTGATTTACCTCTAAGCTTCCACAGGAGACTCACATGCATGCATGCTTATAACTAAGTGCCCCCACTGGAATATTCTGGTTGTTTAAGCAGAGGTTCTGGAATGAGAAAGGCTCATACTAGTTAACTGGGAGCGGGGGGATTCAAACCCAGTTCCCAGTATTTCAATGGGGCATAGCTAAATAAGCAAATAAATTAACAAAAATCTTTTTTTGTTCTTTTTTTATTTTCCTTCTCACGATTCTTCTTAAGGACGCACCCCATAAGAAAGTAACAACTTTACCTGCAAAGCATAACAAAAATTACTGACACAACAAATAACAAAATTTTCTTACTTAATATTTGTACCACTATACTGTCTAAGGTGATGCTGTATGCCAGTGATTACTGACACATACTGAGCTGTTCAGAGTGATAAACGTGAGCACAGGAGCACAACAGATGGAATTCAGAACTCGGCTACTATTGTTCTCGTAAAATAGCTTATATTAATGTTCTTGACTGGCAGCTCTGAAAAAAAAGCTGCTATCTATTTAAGCCCTTGCATGCCTTGCAGGCATTCATCCATTTCTCCCCCATGGTGCTGAGAGAATCTTCTTTTTAATGAAAATTAAAACTGCTTCCCCTTAATACTGTCCTTAATATACATTCATAGGCTCCATCACTGCAGGGCATATGGAAAACCATGCTTTATTAATCAGATCTATGGGCACATAAAGTAGTTTAGCTCAGAAGCCCAGCCCAATCAAATGCAGTGACATTCACCTCATACTCTCTAGCTTACAAAGCCTGCAACTGCTTTTCTAGTAATAAATGCTTTCAACTAATTCATAAATATGTAAATGAACAGCAGCATTATACAACTCACTGGGTTGCATATAAGACTTTAAAACCTGGAATCACAAGTTTGAACAATAAATCCACTCAGTGAAAAAAAATCTAAAGAAACAATGTCTGTAGTTAAAACACCATATTTTTTAAGTAATACTTTATTAATGGGACAAGCCAACCAGGTACCAATACTTTTTTAAATGGTCTATATTAAATCAGCAAACACTTAAAATAGCAAACGCTGATTTATCGACCCTTTAAGAGTGAAAGCTGACAATCCCGAAGACACGGAATGGACGTTTTCAGGACTTTGCCATTTCCTCCACTGTGGTGTGACCTCGGAGTTAGTATATTTAAGTAGGGGGGGTGTGGGGGCGAAGCCCCTGACTTTATTTTGTGTTTTGAACTTTTTTTTTGTGGAACAGTGAATTTTTTTCCCTGGGAAAAAAATCACTGTTCCGTGTCTTCGAGATTGTCAGCTTTCACTTTTAAAGGGTCGATAAATCAGCATTCGCTATTTTAAGCATTTGCTGATTTAACATAGACCCTTTTTAAAGGGGTGATACCTGGATAGCTTCGTACCTTGCTTGGAGGCACTTCATATGCAATTGGAACTAAAGGAATCAAGCTCATAATTACAGGGAAAAGCTCATTAGTTGGTTATGGTTTGAGCCCTCTAAGCTACGATGCTGGACAATGGAAAACAGTTAACATCAGTTTCCGCTGACTCACTCTTTTTCCATTTCTTTACCTCTACTCCCTTTGCAGATTCTCACCATATGTTCCTACATTGTCACATAAATTTTTTAAAGAATGAATGCTCACTATGTAAGGACAGTATTGTTTAAAATCTGGTTCCTTTCCTATTCTGCAAACATGCATGCATGATGTCTTTACTCATACAAGCATAATGTGTAATTGATACATATTAATCACTATAGACTAAGATTCTGTTTCCTTAATAATGCAATGTTGCCTCACAGAGCTTGGTTCTCAATGCCAGTGCCCAACTAATGTGCCTTCTGTGTTATGTTGACATGGGTTTCCACCCATGTCCCCAATTTCCTTCCAAAGACATGTTCATAGGTTAATTGGTGACTGTACAAAATGCTCATAGATGGGAGGATCAGTGGCTGTGTCTATGTACGTGTCTGATGACGTGTGTATGTGCAAGCACTGGTATATGCACAATCATCCAGAGATGGAATGTCATCCTGTACAGAAATGGTGATCTGCCTAACACCAAATGCTTGCTGGGAGAGGCTGTGGTTCCCCTCACAACTCAGAATAGCATAAAGCAGGTACTGAGAAATTAATGAATGAAGAAAGCGTATCATTGGCAGAACACATGTACCTAAGCAGTAACTTGGTTGGAGTTCGAATCATACATTACAATTAGGTTTATATAAAGTGTAAAAAGTTTGGTAAAGCTATAGCAGCATGGACACATTTGTTAAATGTGCATTTAAACAAATGACTTGGTGTGACTGTCTACATGATGTTTTCCACTTTCACTTGGATTTATATTGCTGCTTCACTCAGTCACTGGTGCCACTTTATTTCTGACATTGGACACCAGCTTGTATTTTGCCACATCTTCTTTAACAACAGCTTAAGAGTTTATGACAGGAGCTGCATTTCTCTTCACTGGCCAGGTACACTTCAAGCTGTGCACTCTTTACATTTTTTTATTACATTTTTTTAAAGAATACTCAAGGTCATGTCCTACAACTCAAGTTACCAACCTTGTTTTTTATTTATTTGTTTCTTTTATCACAAAATTCACTAAATACTCATAATCTGCTGTCTGTGTATTTGCTCATAACCCATTCTGTCTATTTTCCCAGACATTCATTGTAAAGAGCACTGGTTCATCTAATGGGATCACCCTCTCAAAACAAGCAAACATATAAGTGAACATCAAACACAGCATTTCATGACATTATTCTTGTCATTGTATGAGACCAGCTTTGAAAATCTACACTGGGTATTATGCATGTAAGAGGTAACTGCAAATGGAGCAGAGCTCATAGCAACCTTGCGTAGAACCTTGACTACTATATCCCACTTCAGGCTATTTTATCCATATTTTGTAAGAATATATGTTAAAGCAGCTGTGCTAGTATTGCTTCAAATATACAGCTTAGGAATTATCCTCCTGTGGCTGCTTTGTTTTAGTCAGACAGAATATGTGCTACAACAGCTGAACGTATTCAGACAGTATTCTATGAGAAACTAATATTTGGCAGCCAGCTGTCAGCTGTAACATTTGGAAGTCAGACTACCACCTACACATGCTGGCTAACCTGTACTAACATTATAACACGTTAACAGTAAAATTACAGGCTAAGAAACAGCATAGCCTAGTTTTGTAAGTGAGATGAAAGCAGAACTCAACAGGTAAATGGGAATCAAAACATAAACTAGATGTTCATCACTGAATAAATGATCACAGCATTAGAACAATTTTTTATCTATCAATCAAGCTTTTGCAGATGGTAATATTTATAATCAGTATCTCAGCACTGCTGAAAAAGGTGATTCATACTGTTGTTCTTAATAATACTGATTTGTGGCCCACTGGACACACAGTCTCTTTGGGAGCAATGTCTGGTTGAGGAAATCAGTTCCTGGACCACAGGAGCTGCAGCTCACAGCCTTAACCCTCTTTGCCACCTGCCCAACTATATTAACCGTGTTTTCAGGAAGAAAATTATTCAAGCTATGCAAGGGAGTTCTGTAAATACATGTGTGGGTCTGTATACCAGAAAGAGGACATGATGGTCTACTGAGACATCATCAATATGGGGGATATTAGGGAACAGTAAGTGCACAGTGCTAAACAATACTGTATGATGAGCAGTGCTATGCAGGAAGGGGAAGTAACATAAACGTTCTGCTGCAGAATTAGCACAGTAGGTAAGGTATGCAAATGATTGCATGATAACAGGCAGATATTATGCAAATGACTACATAATGACATGCAAGTGAGTGCCGACATGCTAATGAAAGCCACTGCAAATGCAAAGATAAGCTCAAACATGGTGCAGCAATAAAGAGATGTATACAATTAGCACAATGAGAACTAGTGCTAATTGATTCTGAACACGAGGATCATCTAGTGTACAGGTGCTTTACCCATGTTAAGATGACAGGAGTAGTATCATCATTAGCAGAACAGCATAAGTTAGAGGCTGATTTTTGGAGCCAATGCCTGCAATGTTATACATTGTCATAATCCGTGCTGCAGATGGGTCTGCCACCAGCTGACATGCCATCAACTCCATGACTAGGACATTGTTGACCATTACCATATGGCCAGAGATGCCATATCAGAGTTAGAAGATATTTGCCACTTGCATATGAAATAAAGGCTGGATGCATGGACTGCCTAGTCTAGCTAGCACAATGGTTTATGTAGAATTAAATATCCTTGCTAAGGCACACTTTCAGTGTTCAGCAGGGATACTTTAAGAGTTCACAGGTGTCAGCTTTGCAAATCCCGCACCAGTTTCTCCATATGATGCTGCAGTAAATGGATGTGCAAATATGGTTCCCATGGACAGCAGGGGAGATAACCAGCACTGTGTGTTCATTCTACAATATGTCCTATTTCCCTGAGGTCACTCACTTCACTCACGTTGCCATCAAGACCCCATCCACTCCACAAGGTAGCCACTATATTATTCAGATGTTCCACTCCTTCAATTGCCAGGTATAGTGTGTAATGTATAAGATATTATTTGAAATGTGTCTGTGCACCATTCAGGCAATCTGCAGAATTCCCACATCTTGTACATGTGTAAACTCTACCAGCTTTTCATGTGGCATGATTTCCCACAGAACATCCAGTTAGTAGGTGCACACAATGGCAGTAAAATAGTTCTGTTAAGCAGCCGTCCACTCATAATGATGTCCATTGTTGTGTGTTGCAGGTAATATAGTATAACATTTGAAATCATGGAAAATTACCTTCACTCCAAATTCCTCAGACCATGGTGGAGACAGACTAGAACACAGCTATGTCACATAATGCATGATGAGACTTCTGAAGACATACTTTCATTGCTTGGATACATCTGGTGGTGTAATGCAGTTGAACTTCAGACCTGCAGCAAGTTGTTTGTGGTTTGTGGTATGTTGCAAAATATGGTAGTACACAAGCAGCTAGAACAGAGGTACTTTGTAAAAGTGTCAGACAGACTGTAACAGCAGTGGAGGAGGACTGGGATAGTGAGTTGTTGCAGGAATCAGTTGCAGCAGTACCCTGCTTCAACCCTGGCAAAGAGATGGTCTCTGGTTCACAACAGTGGGCCGACACATGCATACCCAGGCTGTGCATTACAGTACACTGACTGGGAAAATTGTACAATTAAACATTAACTTACTCCACAAACCAAATTGGTGAGCAGTGCACAGTCAGCACTATTGCACAGGTGGAGTAGGGCAGAGTAACAGGTGACAGCAATGTTATCACAGATAAAAGGGTTAAGGGAGGATATAGTAGCCATGCAGGTAGGTGGCAGGTTATGGGAACCAAGGATCACATCCTCCAGGGCTGATGTGGGGCTTCCAGGTGGCCTTACAGTGACAGGATTGTATGAGTCCTGTATGAGGGATGGTGTAGCACTTCAGGAGCACATATGGGAAATATACCATAATCAATATGGAGAGAAGTCATATGTATGGTGTCCATGACCCTGAGAACAGCCAAAGCAAGGCTTTGCAGTTAGTAGGCCAACATGGGATTGGGTGGTGTGTAACTGTGAGTAGCTCACTCAGTGGGTATCCCTGTGGTGGAGCCAGATAAATGGCAGCCACAACTATGAGACTGTCCATGTCTAGGAGTGAAGGAGTCAATGGTGATGGCAGACCGTAGTCTCCAGAACAGTGTGCCATCTACATACACCTGCCCTGTGGCCATACAGCATCTGGACCCTTGATTCACCACAGTCAGCATTCATCAGTATCCCATTTGAAGCCAGGTAGGCTACCACTGACCTCAGCAAGCATGCATGTTCTATGTCCCTAAATGCAATATTGCTGTGCATAAGGTGCAGGTCATCCCACAGTTTCTTCAGTGATGGCAATTCCTCATGCCGGCCACACAGCATACTTAGTCTCTGCCAGTGGGGTGTGTCATGACTATATATGCCTGGATCATTGACCTGCATATCCAACAACTGATGCAAAATGTGGTATCCACTCCAAGAAATGACCTAGATTCATGGCTACAAGAGTCACATACTCACCTTCCCCTATAGTGGGTTTATACATCTTGGTGGCAGTAATGCTTACAATTTCTAAGTGTGCCTGTAACTCCTATGTAGATGGATGGAGCTAGCACAGTCAAGACGTCTTGCCTAAACACAGGTGATGCTGGTGGTTCAGCCTGCCCCTCCACTGCCATCTCATATGTGGAGGATGTGTGTCTATACTCTCCGATATTAGCATTTTTGATAGCGTTACTGTGTCATTAGATAGTATCATGTGCATAGTGCCATCACTTTCAGCCACTGGTGACATGCTGACCTTAGCCATGTGCCTACCTGTTCTGCTGTGTGTTCCACCAGCAGAACTTGTGTGAAAGCATAAATATGTCATGCATGTGACAGTGCCAACATATGTGCCACTCTCCTCCCCAACCCATGGCACATACACTGCTACATACCAAGGATGTTTAGAGCATACGTGCATAATAAATACCTTGCAGTGCAGGTTTTCAAAGTTGCAGCCCAGACACACATTTAGAATAGATACACATATATGATCAGTTGAATAATACTGCACTAATAGAACATGCTAAGGATCACATGGTACATCTCCTGCATATACCCAAGCAGTCCACACCATCCCAGCTCCCAAATCCAAGCCACTACCATTATCAGAATTTTTTAAGTTTCCCCAGGCAGGATTACAAGGAACTTTTCCCTATGAGACACTTCTGTGTTGGTTGTCCCCCTTCCTATGGTGAACCTGTCCCTCAAGATGTCCTGTGCCTTTGTTCTGGTATGCAGTTTCATATCCATGACCCTGTAATGTACCTGTGCTAGTGTTTTATTATGCATACCCACAGTACTGATGTCCTACACCTCTTTCTTTCATATCTGGCTCTTGAAATCCTTGTCTATTTTACTCTTGTTATGGATATGCATGCCATGTATGAGTAGCACCTGCAGTTAACACCTCTGTCCCTTAGGTGGTGAACTTTTCCAGCAAATGACATTATCTCAGTCCCATGAGAAATGTACACCTGTGGGTTACACATGCTTTTCAATGTGTGTATGTGTGTGTGTATGTGTGTGTACCTCAAATAAAACAAAGCAAAAACCATCAAATCCAATCCATCTAAAAATACCTATCAAAAACTGAAACAATGGAAAACACAAAGGGGTAGTCAGAAATAAACAGTATTTTATGTGAAATCACACAATGAATGGTAATGCAGAGGGTGGGACAATTCATAGACATGTATAGTGAGTCCACTGTGCAGGTAAATTAGAATGGTATGCATCGATTGCTAATGACAACATAATGACATGCAAATGCATGTCAACATGATAATGAGAGCTGTCATCTAAGTAAATGAGGACATTAAAAAGGGTGGAGTGATTCAGAAGCATATACAATTAGCACGAGTTGCAGTGATCATTCTGAAGGTCAAAATTTTAAGGTGCATAGGAGCTTTACTCACACTATGCTGCTAACTGTATTATCAGCATTAGCAGGATAGCATATGCTAGTCTCTCCTTAACAGCCACTGTCCAATGTAATGCACACTATCAACCTCTGTGTCCCAGATGGTTTTTCCAGTAGCTAGCATACTATCATCTCCATGGCTTGGACAATGTTGACCACTACTGTGTAGACAGAGACACCATGGAGGACTTAGTAGACATAAACCTCTGAACTGCCCAGATTTTTGCAGAATGTCAATATTTTGAGTCATATTTGTTGTCTGTTTCTCATAAAATTTGTGGTTTTATGGCAAATCACTGTGGATTGAAATCACTAAATAATGACAGACATTTGAGTTTCAGATGTTATATCCCTCAGAAAATGCATACTAATGCAAATCCTGGTATTATAGCAACTTTCACAGTTTATAAGACCAATATTTAAAATCTGTCCCTGATTTTGGGCCTCTGTGCCCTCAATATTGTTGGCTTTGTCAAGAATACTTAAGCTAAGAGATTAGAGGTTGAGAGGTAACATAGGCCTCCTTCACATGGAATCCAGGGGGTGTGGGGAAATGCCTATCCTAATGGAGACAAATGTTTCTTTAACATTAGCCTTTCTTGTTGAAGAGACCTTCCAGCATCTGACAGGGAATATATTAGTAATTCCAGAGGCATCTGCTTTGCTAATCCTACTCCACTTCTTTGACATGAAATACTGTAGCATGTGGAGGAAAAGAGATGGTTTCCACCAACAACAGAGGAGAGAATCACCTCTATGCAATAATTTTATGACACAACCCATTTTGCCTAGTGTCCTGGGGGCACACTATTATCAAGGCTCCATGTGCTACATATTGTATCCAGTATCAACTGTAAGAGTTTCCACTCCAGCAACTGCCAGGTGATATGTAATGTGTTGTGCACCATCCAGGCAGTTATTATGATGCTCACATCTGACAAACATGTCACCTATACCAGTGTTTCAGGTGGAGTGACTTCTCCCTGGACCATCTAGTTGACAGGTGCACATAATGTCAATCACTGAGTCCACAGGATGCCAGTACCATGAAGGCAGGTAGCAGACCACTTATTATGTTGTCCACTTTTACGTGTAGCAGGTGTTGCAGGATATGTCTTGGAACCATAGCTGATGACCCCTATCCACAGTCCCCAGTCAATGGAAGATACTTTGCAGTCACGAAACATTGTTGAACATGCATTTTGCATTCTGAAGCCCCACTTCTGCTGCTTATGTTCTTCTAGTGGTGCACTGCAGTATGCTCTAGAGGCCTGCAGCAAGATATTCATTACTTGTGCCATGCTACGCAATATGGCTCTACAAAATGGGGACATCATAGCACTGCCAGACATACCTGTAGCAGCAATAGAGAATGAGCCAAGTGAGGAGTCACAGGAAGAAACAGTTGTGGCAGTACCCCATGTAAGACGAAGGTAGCTGCAGTACATTGTGGCATTGGCCAAGAAATGGTGTCTGGCCCACAGCTATGAATGTGCCAGTGACAATCCTGAATAAAAGTGATGCATGCAATAATGCATTCAAACTATGCAGTATAAGCTGCCTCCTGTGCCAAGGTGCTGGATTTGATTCCTTCTACCTTCATTTGCTACTGTGTGACTCTGAGCAAATCACTTAACCAGACATTGCTCCCAGGTTGCCCCATTTTAATTTCTCTAAGTCTTTTTGGGTTTCTAATACAATGATGGGAATGGATCCCATTCCTAAGTCAGTGTATGATTAAAGTTCAGGAAATTAGTATTGTTTCAATCTTTGATGTTAGCCAGAAGTGCCCCTCACAGCACCCACAGTGTGCCCAGTATTGACTCCTTCTGCCATTCATACAGAGTTACATATATTAGTAGCATATCTAAGTGTGATTGTAAATTCTTTTTTATAAGACCTGCTGTTCCTACTACTATTGGAACTGTCTGGGGATCCTTCTTTCACACTGTCCTAATTTCTGCTTGCAAATCCTGTTATTTTATGACTTTGTGTCTCTCTGTACGTAAGACACGGTAGTCACTAGGTGTGGCGATTTCAATGGCCGATAATACTTTTGCCTTCTTTTCATGGACCACTATATCTGGTTTTCTCGCATCTATTTTTTTGAACTGTTGGTAATGGGTGATCCCATGTGATGAAAACTTCATAATTTTCTATAAGGCTTTGTGGCTCATGTTTCCAATGTTTTTCAGCTACTTCAGTATTATAATGTTTGCACAATCCCCAATGCAGCAGTCTTGCCACATTGTTATGCCTTTCAATATGCAGTCCTTAGTATATCACAACTGTTTCCAATTCTCTTTTACAAAATTTACATCTGTCTGTTTCAACCACACATTTTGTAAACCAATGTGTATGTAGTACACTATCTTGGACTACCAATATTAAAATTTCATCTTTTCATTAAATTCACCTCTCCATAACCATTCCTGCATTCAATCTTGATCAACATGAGGTTGTTCCAAATGTTTTCTATACTTGCAACTATATGTATGCATTCGCATTTGAAATTCTTATTCTTTCTTTTACTTCTTCTGTCCATTCAGCATCTTTGTTATGTTCCTCAGGGGTTTAACAGATATATCTCCAAAATGTATCTATTTCTTCTTTTCTTGGTGATGTTTCAATTCCTGAGGAGCATTTGTGTCTAGTAAACCTGTCTGGTAAACAAATGTCTAAAACAAAAAAAGTTCTCTCCAATGGATGGTGTGCCACATTGGGACCATGTACAAGAACTCTTCTGTGGCCCCATACGGCCCCATACAGCCCCATATGGCATGGCAATAGAATATCAGTGTCCATGACCCTGTGTATGTGTTTTTCACAGGAGTGTTACAGGAGAGTGTGATGGCATTGAGCTGTGAAACACTGAGTGGGTAGCCTGGTGTGGTGTACCCATGGCAGAGCCAGAGGTACATCAGTCATGACCATGGGAGTATCCACACCTAGCAGCAGAGGTTGTCATAGACATAGTGGACTGTGAAGCAATCTCCAGAATGATGCTTCCTTCTGAGCAAGCCAGGCATGTGATCATGCAATGGGAATACTTCCACTTGTACTACCAAAGCAGACAGTTTCCTACATCCGCATGTCTCCAGCAATGTCTGTCAGCTGGGCTACCACGGTCATCAGCAGGCATATCTACTCCAGGTTCTTATATGCCACATCACTCTGTATGCATTGCAGGATGTTCTATAGTCCCTTAAGTGGTTGCACTTTCTTGCATAAGCCTTGCTGCACACTTACCATCTCAGAAATGGTGTGCATAATGGAATCTGTGCAAGCATCATTGATCTGCACTTTTACTAACTGATGCCAACCTGCCTAGATCAATAGCCTTCAGATTCACTAACTGATGCCAATGATGACACCTAGGTCTTGAAATGTTTTAAAGGCATGCTAGTAATAGCCACCTACATGCCTCTCCCATAAGCTGGAAACATGCATCTCTGAGGCAGTGCAGCACTTTGATGCCTTCTAAGGTAGTGACACCTGTGCAGCTAAGATGGTGCTAACACAGGACATCCAGCATTAAACAAAAGGGATGCTGGGATTTATCCTGCCTGTACACCATCCTCTCATCTGTGGGTGATGTGGGGGTGCCCTCCACTGTTAGTGTTGCTGAAAATCCCTCTGTGTCATTAGACTGTGCCATCTGCATTGTGCCACTATCATCAGCCATCAGTTACCAGTTGACATCAGGCATGTTATGATCTGTTGTGCCATGATCCTCTAACAGTGGAACCAGTAAATGCGTACATGTAACATACCTTTAGCAATGCAGGATCATATTTGTGATGCCCATATCCATGTAACACACACAGACTGCTACATGCTGATTATATACATAGTCTAAGGGCACATACGTACCTTTTTAGCACTTTTATTAAAACACAACTGAAATAACATAAGACACATACTGCACATTAACAGAAAATAAAACAAACCATAGTGACATATCTCATTATTTTAATGCTGTATACACACATGTTTTTTACAATTATTATTCATTCCAACATGACATAAATTGATAAATTCTTGCCATGCCTTAACCATCACTCCTCCTTCTGATGGTATTTTGCATGTATTGTTCCTACAAAGAGAAAGAGTATCTATAACAGGAGGTAAGTTTTTTAATAGTGTTCATGGCAGACAACCACATATTTGACTTGGCAGAATGTGCTTGAGTTTGTAAAACATGCTTGTTCTGTCCCTCATAATTTTTTGACTTTCTGGTTAACTACTGAACATTACAGTCGGCCAGAAATGACAGACAATGGAATTCCATGATTCTTATTCCTCAGAAAATGCTTGTTAGTGCAACATCTGTTATTCTAATAACTAAGTGAATCAAAGTAAAATAAAACATGCTGACCTATCTGCTGTGGAATATGACTAATGGCTGCTTTTTCCTCATTACTCTGACTTTGCACAATTACTCTGATTTGTGTGAAGCAACTTGGAATACTTTAATGTGTGGCTACTGTTTTCACAAAACAAATATGAAATACAATACATGGCTGGCATTTGTAGCTGCAGCTACTGGTGGGGATGAGGTAGCAGTTTAAGCAGTCACTATCGGGTTTTGTAGAACTTGTGTGCATTTGCAGAATTATTATGATTTAACTGAAGCAACTTGAAATTCCTTAATTTGTGGCTACTGTTCGCATGGAAGTTCACAGAGATTAAATATGATACATGGACATTATTTTTTACCACAGGCATCTGAAGTATACACAGAAGTGGATATTATTGCTGGGTGATGGATGGAACTGTCTGTTGAAAGAAACTGATCTGTTGTTGTTTGCTCAACAGTTACACTCTGGCTTTTGCAGTTCTGTGTGATGCATGATGGATTACTTAACAAGACATCTGAGATATGCACAGACAATGTAGCTATAATTGCTGGGGTTATCTATAGAGGAAGATTACCAACTGACTGTTGTTGCTTGTTCATTATTCTGGTTTTGAAGGACTAATGTGAAATGTGTGAAGCAACTTAGAATACTTTAATGTGTGGCAACTGTTTGCGTGCAGCAAGGATTAACTATGCTACATGGCCTCCCTCTTTTATCACAATCAAACATATGAAATGTACACAGAAGTGGCTATAACTACCTGGTGGGGATTATCTGGATGAAAGTAACAACCCTCCTGTGATTTAATCAGTTTAAATCATCTTTCAAAATAAATAAATAAGGCATAAATACATCATATTGCATCCAGACCTTTACATCTTCTGGGAGTGTAGTAGGCTTCATTTTCCAAGGCTGTAACAGTAGATTCTGACACAGGCTAAGTAGTGGCCTCTGTCCTGAACCCCACCTAGTCCAAAATTGGCCGTTCTCAGAGGTGAGCGTAGGACATCATTGCAGTTTGTGTGATGGACTAGGGATGATGCCCTTATGTCTTTAATTTTCCTCCTAAACCTTAGTAATGTGCACACTACAGAAGCATGTGCTGGTCTAAGAATATTGCAGTCAAAATTTCTTTAACTTTCTTTACAAATTTGAGAGATGTGCACTGAGGGTCACTATAGAAAGGAGTAACAAGTTGAAAACATTACAGTGATCATTATTTATTTTCATTTTCCTCACAATCAAACATTAGATGTGTATACATGTGGCAATCTTTAGTGAGAATATAAGGAGGCATGTTGCTTTTACATATGCCTGACCACAAAAGGTGAAATGTGTTCTGTTGTATTTGTATTTTTCAGTTTGACCCAGTTTGACATACGAAAGGTACACAGATGGTGGCTGTTTTTTGGGAGTATGAGTGTGGAGGCATGCTGTGTATGACAGCAGCAATGTAAAATATATAATTGTGGCCATTTGTGCATACACCTTCATCCTACTCTAACACCAGTGGGGGATACGCAGAAGGTGACTATTTTTTTTGAGAGGATAGAGAGGAAGATAGTACACCCAGGTATGATTTAGGTATCCTTGTAAACATTTGTCTTCTCATGTTATTGTAAATTACTATTTTGTCAGTTTGTGGCATTAGGCCTTGTGTACAGCTTATTTCTTCCTTAAAATAATAAAAAAGACTGAGTTTCTTTCCTTACAAGTTTTGTTCAGGCCATGACTAGATGAAATGGTTGCAAAAAAACTCTAAAATGCATCTCAGAGCATCTAGAACCCCCATGCCTTCTGGTAGCTGCATTACAGACCCCAGACCCATGGCTTGATGAAAAGATTTCCTCCAAGTTTAGGCTTGGTCATTTAGAATCTACTGGAAGGATGCAGGAAAAAGAAAAGGTAAAGGATAACACCAAAATTCTTTCTTTAATCGTGGTTTTTGTTCAGACCATCATTGGATTAAAAAGTTAGGAAAAAAGCTGTAAAATGCACATCTAGCACCTAGACCTTCCATGGCTTCATTCACTTATTTTCTCCAGAGCTATTACAGTGAAGTCTTTCTCACTTAAATTGTGTCTAAAGGATGCAGGAAAAAGCAACGTTTAAGAGCAAGAATGAATGTCTTTGCTTACTCAGGATTGTTACATGCCATTATTGGATGAACAGGTTGTTTAAAAAACTGAAATGCACCTCAGAGCACCTAGGACCCCCATGGCTTCTGGGGTAAACCAGGCCCAAGACCCCAGACTTAATGCAGTTACTTCCTCCTCCTCCTCAGTTATCAGTGTACAGTCTTGCTTAGATAGGATGTGTTGAATGAATGAATGAATTTGCAGTAAAAAAATGAAAGAATAACACAAACTGTAAAAAAAAAGAAGAAAAAAGTAATCTGGGAGTTGTTGGTAAGCCAGGAATGGGGGACCGTAGCGGTATTATTTTGGGTAGTATCATGGAGCTCTTTGTCTCTGCAAACAATTTAGCTATGGCTTGGCCTCACTGAATAACGCCTGTACATGGAAAAATAATTGAATACACAGCTAATTAGCACAGTAACTGCTATAATTCTTTCCTGAAATACACTCAGTACATATTCTTTTAATAATAGTACTAGTAATAATGCCTTCAACATAACTGCTTTTAAATATTGATTAAACGCACATTTCTTTTAACCGCTCACTATAAGCATCATTCCAACAAATACACAGACAGATATACACAGCAATGCAAAACCCCCTTGATATATATATAAACCTATGGAAAAATATAACGAATAACAAATTATCTGAAAGTCTCACACAAAATAATTTGGAAACGACGCAGAATAACTTTGGAGTAAATTTTGTACTCACACTACACTGCACTTCTACATGTTTTACATTATGGCTACATTTAACTTTTGTAAAAAAATGGGAAAATTAGCCTCATTCTATCATTTCCTCATTAATACAATATAGATGATCCATGCACAAGGAATACAATTCATTTCATACATATCTGCATAATGAGTAAGTTTTGTGTTCAAAGTACTTGCTACTGCAAAATTTACTAAACCTGATCTGTAATTATACAATATCTGCAATTTCACCACTGAAAACAGTACTGCTTTAACAAGCATCCCACAATATATGAAGGGAAGGGAGATGCATTATTTTGGCTACATCCAAGAGCTGGGATCTCTTGACCTTAAGTTTAATTTCTGGAAATTGTTGTAACTTCTAGATGTATTATTGAATAAATTCTGATAGCTAATTATATGTATTCTAGTTGAGTTTTTCCACTGGTGCATTTTTAAGAGCAGTTATCGCTGCTAATAATATATTAATACTAACAAGATCATTATATTATGCTTTTGTGTGCTGGCTGTGAGGGTTCTTCTCAGTCAATAAAAAGGAAACTTTAAATGTATAGTTCAGGCATATATTTTTTAAGTTAATCTTTGGTATTCCAGCAAGAAAACAAATGCATCCATTGATATTGGGAAGTTTATATGACTGCAAATATGCCAAAAATAAATGGAAGCATTAGATGAAATGGCAAGCACTATGTGTGGTGATGGAAATCCAAAGGAGAGCCGAGCACCACAGCAGTGTTTTGCTGATGACAAAATAAACGATTCACTCAAATGTCAATGAAGTAATAAGAACTCTGAAAGAAGTAAAGTTTGGTTTGTAGCATATATTCCGATTACTAAAAAGATTTATCAAAAGAATGGGTTTGCTTGAAATTAATACTGCTGAGTTTTTACATGTCCAACAGCTATTTATGATGCCTGTTCAACAAAGAATGTTTTTTGAGGGCTATTCAACAAAAGAAGAGTGAAATAAGATGGAAATTGTGCAAGTTCAACTGGAATATGTAAAGTAAAATTATATCACAACAGGGGATCATGTTCAAAGAAAAAATATGAAACTTAAGGGGCTAATAGGAAGGGAAGAGGGGCTATATATAACATAATCTGTAAAACTAAGATGATGCAATGGACAGGTTTTATAAAATTGTCTCTGTGACTCAGGTAGGTGCCTTTGTTGTCAATGCATAAATCAGGAATATTATATGGCAAAGCTATGAAGATTTTGGTGCAATTTACATCAGCAATTGAGAATTAACAGACAATGTGATGACTATGGCAGCCAGTAGGGAAATTTTTAGTAAGGGACCAAATGATGCACGTAGATCATAATTACTTGGATGCAACTTTTCATAGTGCAAAAGATACAGATTTAAACACAGGATGACTTTCCCATCTATTTTGAAAGTTTATTTGACAAAGGATATTCCAGTAGTTAATTCATGTGTATTCTGGCTGAGTTTTCCCACTGATGTATTCTTTTATGAACAGTTGTAGCTACTAGTAATATATTAATACTGTAACAAAGAAGATCACAGCATGACCATCCACATACAAACAGGTTTATTATAATCTAGGCTTTCGAGTCACAACTTCATTTAAAACCACATAATAAATACTCAACACCAGCCAATCAAACATCACACACACTTATCTCATTAAATATTATAATGCTTCATTAAAGGAGTAACATACAAAAGATATATAAAAAATATATAAACATACTAAAATATGAATGCTTAAACGTTAAAATAGGTTTAATACTATTCACTTTGTTAAGACCTGGGAACACATCAACTCTAAAATAGTTTATCCACTTGTACTCGGCTCTCTCAGTCATATTTACTATATCTCCCCCTCTCTTATTCTTAAAATCTCTCTGTAAAAATCCTAAACTTAAAAACATGGTCATTACCTTTCTCTATACTATGCTTACTAAGGGCATTAGTCTCAACTCCTCTGTGAACCTCTGATGAATGTGATGCTATTCTCCCTTTGAACTTACAATTTGTTTTGCCTATATAAAACATAGACATTTGACACAGTTAGCTAGATAAACTATATTCTCATTATTACATGAACCAAATGTTTTAAACGTAAATTTTATATGCGTAATAGAATGTATAAACTCTGCACCCATATTAATCTACTTATAGTACTCAAAGTTGTAACAGGGGACTGTATTCTTAGCATTAGGCCGAAATCCTTCAACTGATGCCTTAAGATCTTTATAACATAATAGCTGTTTCAAGTTTTTCTCCTTTTTATATATAAAATATGGTTTAGTTCCCACGATTTTCTTAACGTTACTATCAACTTTCAGAATAGTCTAGTTTCTTTCAATAAACTAAATGGTAAATGGTCCCCTGCCATAAACAAACTCTACAAAAGAAGGAGGAAACTGATGGGGAATAAGGTGAAGTCCCAAGACTGGAAAAACTCCCTTATCAGCCTCAACAAAAAGTTGAGATCCCTCATCAAATCCTCTAAAGCTAGCTATGAAAATAGAATTGCAGCAGATAGTAAAGACAAACACAAGGCCTTCTATAGTTATGTAAAGAATTTCCATGGCAATACCCAGATTTCCTCTGAGCTACTGCACAATGGTACCTCATATACTGAACCAACAGATATTGCCAATATACTGGCTGACAGATTCAGTGCCAACTTTACCCCTCCCCCCAAAGGACCAATCACAATACCAGTAGATTGCCAGACACCCAGTATTACTGCTGTACAGGTTAAAACAGCACTGTCCAAGGCCAGGAATACAGCTTCAATGGGACCTGACAATATCCCTGGCTGTGTTCTATATGAACTACAGAGTGAACTGGCATCTCACCTGTGTGCCCTGTTCAATCACAGCCTCACATCAGGCTTTGTCCCTACCAAATGGCGCACTGCTACAGTCATCCCTCTCCACAAAGGAAGAATGACTACAGACCCTAGGAACTAACACCCCACTAGCCTGACGAGTCTGATATGCAAAGCTATGGAATGCATAATCATAGATCTAATAAACAAGGATACAGGGAATCTCCAAACTCTGGAACCTACACAGGTTGGTTTTTGTGAAGGGTAGATCATGCCTGCTCAACTTGGTTGACTTCTTTGAGTCAGTCACTAGAGCTGTGGATGAAGGGAAGGTGGTTCATACAGCCTACCTTGATCTGGCCAAGGCCTTTGATACCATTCCCCACTCAGGAATCATAGAAAAACTCACTAAGCTAGGCATCAACCACTATATCTCTAGTTGGGTTAAAAACTGGCTCACAGATAGAACCCACAGTGTGAAAGTAGCTGACTCCAAGTCAGACTGCTGACTAGTCACGAGTGGAGTCCCACAGGGTTCGGTCCTGGGTCCTCTCCTGTTTGGTATCTACTTCTCTGAAGTCCAGGCCAACACAAAGAGACTCTGGTTGGCAAAGTTTGCAGACAATTGCAAGTTGGGAGTTATTATTAACTCCCCAAGTGATGTTGACCTCCTACAGAATGGCCTCACTGAGACCACCGAATGGTGTCAGAACCATGGCCTTAAGCTCAATGCCAAAAAATGTGTCGTCATCCCTTCCACATCGATGGTAGTCCACTGAACGCAGAAGGTGTTATAAGAGATCTGGGAACACAGGTTGACAGCAAGCTCTCTTTCGATCACCACATTGCCATTGTGGTCAGAAAGTCCTTCTATGTGGGGCATCTTATTACTAAGGGTTTTGCATCCAGGAAGAAAGAGGTCATTACTTCCCTCTACTCTTCCCTCATTAGGCTAGACATCGAGTATAATGTCCCATTTGGCATGTACCTCACTAGACACCTGCAAAATGGAGAGGCCACTAAAGTACCTCACAAAGAGGATCCTAGGCCTTAAACACTTGTCCTATATGAACAGACTCAAAAAACTCCAACTATTCTCAGTCTCATATCGCCTACTTAGAGGTGATCTCTGCTTGACTTATAAAGCCATATTTAACCCAGCTCTGTTAGAAATGCTACATCTAAAGAAATCCCAATCCCTCTGCACCACACGCTCCAGAGACCTCAACATCATTACCACAATCAACAGAACGTATTGGAGGGACAGTTTCATAACCCAGAGACTGTCCATGCTATGGAATAGACTTCTCAAGCATGTCAAGCAGAGCACCTCGCTGACCCTCTTCAAGAGAAATCTTGATGAGTGAATGGGAAATAGAAAATTCACCCCAGTGATAACTCCAGTGGCTCTACTCAACAGAGGCACTGGGAACCAAGGTCAGGTGGCACGATGCCAGGGTAATCCTATGGCTAGGATTGTAAAGGCCCCAGGGCCATTAGCCTAGTACACACCTATGAACCTATGAACCTAAATGTGTTTCTTGCTACTCGCATGTGTGCTGTGTATGCATTGTAAGAAATGTTTATGATGGCATATAACAAATGCCAAGTGTAATAATGGAATATTTCTTATGGTGAAAACAATAAAATTTGAGCTGGTCATTTGAAATTTGCATTCTGTATAACTGCTGCAAATGCTGTTTCATGATGATCTTTACAGTCATAAGTTAAATAGTACACTATTATACATTGTAAATGTATTTCAAAGTCAGTTAACATGTATGTTGTATTAATCCTATTTATTACGATATGTGATAGTGTGGTAGAGATATGTCACATGAGTTAAACAGCACACTGTTATACATTGTGAAATTGTTACTTCAGTGTTTGCTATACATGCAGTTTATGAAAATGTTTTGTTAGGCAGGTAACAAATGTGTAATAAAGTAAAATTAGCTATGGTGAAAACACTTTCAAAGTAAGCTGTAACTGTATTACAAAGTTACATTATAAGTGTAAAATATATATTTGCTTAAAGTGGGGATATATGGAAAATTACTTCAATTTGGGATTGCTATTGTTGTGTCTTGACACAGTTCACCAGATTTTGGAATAATTTACTGACCTAGGAATTTTACTACAGCACCATTATGGAGAAAGCTTTATGATGGGAACCTTTATGTTGATGGAGAGACTGATGTTAGCTGTGAATTTATGGAAATGAACAGGAGTGAATCATGACAAGTGAGAGACAACCTTTGTTTATACTGTAGATGTTGCTAAGGAGATGCTATGGAAGCATTTTGTGAAATTACTATTATTATTATTAGGTGTGGGAACAAGACGAACTGATATTAAACAGAAATTAATGTGTTTTTTTTTCCAAACTGGTGGCAGTAACTATTTGGAAAGATATAATAGGGATGCGCACATCATTTGAGGCTTGGTGGCCTTGACAGATGAACAAGGTGAGACGTGTCATTGTAAGAGGGCCAATTATGTGTCCGCCTGGGATGACATGGAAGACAAGACTTTCTTTAATCCAATACACATCCAAAGGAACAACTCCAAAATACACAAAGTCCACGAAGGAAGGAAGACCACTCCAAAGGACAGAACTGATTCTTTTATTAACACACTTCACAATTCTGGTACCTCGGCATTTCATCTTCTCCTGGAATACCAAAGGCGAAAGACCGATGTACCAGAACTGTGAAGTGTTTTAATAAAAGAATCAATTCTGTCCTTTGGAGAGGTCTTCATTTCTTCATGGATTTTGTGTCTTTTGAAGACTTCCTTTAATAACAGACATGTTATATGTGTCTCACACCAGGGCTTTGACATACTGGCTAAAACCTTTGCTGCCCCCAAAAGTACATTTTTAGGCACAGTCTCTCGAGGGCACTTACCTAAATAGCAAACTTAAATCCAGATTTGAACATCATGGTGACATTACTTAATCCTAGGAGGAATTTAAACAGAAAGATGCCAGAACCTAAGGCTACCTGCAACATGAACACATTCATATCTGTGTAGGTAATGAGACGTGGTTTTAACGTCCCACTAAACCAGTGTTCAGCACCTATAATACCTTTAGGTCCTTGGGAAACTGCAGGGAAGTATCTGCATTTGACTGAAACACTATCACCTTACACCAAAGTATGCACATCCCTAACCTGCAGCTCGAAGAGATACCTGTACTAGGGATCTACTTTTATAGACTTGCAGGAGGAATAGTTTTTAAATGCAATGTATTCCCAGCTGATGGAATAAGTTACCACTAAAAGTCAAGCGAAGTACTACCTTTAAGGCCAGTCTTGATGACTGAATGGATAGACATAAAATTAATAAAGATTGTCATGTACAGCCCTGCTTGATCTGGGAGATGGGTGCTACTAAGTACTTTGAAAGAGTGGCAATAACTTGTAAGTGTGTCTACTTAAAGGCGAATATGGCTATGCCTCTTACGGTCCCTGTGATTACTTGCCTAGTATCCTTCCTATTTTGCCAAAGTGTAAGAGGAATAAGTAAGAATAAGTTTGCAAAACTGGATGATTGAAAGCTAGCTGAGCTAATATTCTTTAAATGCAAACTCTGAATGGAAAATTGCAGATAAATTAGCTGCATTTTTTGATGATGCTCTATCAAACTACTAAAATAAATGAGGAGCTAAGACTAGGTTGACTTGCTAAGTTTCCAATGGACAGACTTTCTGAAATAGCTGATGATGTCAGGGACATTATACTCAGGTAAAGTAAACATAACGAAAGATGTGAAAATAACTGATACTACGTGCATTGTCTGTAATGTGCAAGATGAACAGTTGGTTGTGTTCCACAGCACAGAACAATGTACACTGAATATGAAGGCCTCAGAACAGACAACATGCATTTTATTAGTATAAAGCCTTAAAGAAAAATAAGAAAGTCATATAATTAAAAGAGGAGGACCAACAGGGGGGATGAGGAAGGGTTTACAACACTACACTGTTTAAGGGCAATATGTTGGACATGAGTATTTGTATATTAGTATAAGACTTTGAGGATGATGGATGTTAAGCACCTGTTAAAAATAAATATCACATGAGGAACTTGCTAGAAGGAAAAGAGCATATCTAAAGTATTTTAGGCGATATATGCAAGTATTGCTCAAGATTAAACATATGAAATAAATGACAAATAATGCAGAAATGGGAAAAGGGGTAATATTTCAAATTCTGTCTTAAATTCACCGCTTGGATTTTTCCTGCAGTTTCATGTACAATGAGTGACTGGGATAAACAAAATCAAAATTATTATATGAGCTTATCTAAATGCCTAGGAAATGAGTAGTTAAAATGATATAATGCTGTGTTTGGTAACAACAACGAATCAAAAGAACATGATAATAAGATGATAGTTTTTAATGGAAAAAGATGCAATGACATTACTGATTTAAAAAATACTTTTTAAATGTATATGTGTTCCCTCCATTTAGTGTCATGTTTAAAGATCGCAAAAGAAGATGTTAAAATATAAAAAAAAAACTTTAAAATACACACACACACACACACACACACACACACACACACACACACACACACACACACACACATATATTTCTAAACACTGAGATTGCTGCATGTTGGAAAAAGGCAAAATCCTTGTGATATTGCAATCTCAGTCATAAAAAGCTGCAGCTAGTAGTCGCCACTTTAGTGACCACATGGAAGACTGCCCATCACAGGAATGTCAAGGTCAGCAGCCTGTAGCATCAGGTTCATGATCTCCATCATCATCACCCTACCAACTGAAAACATACCTGCAAATATAAAACAAATAGAATACTATTGTTTAGGAAGTGTTAAAATGCAAATAAATGTATAACCTAATTCAAAGATAATCACATTTCAGTAAATCAAATTAGAGAATGGGTGATGTGTACGTCTTCACCCTGACTGGAGGCCAAACATTCTCCTACAGGGTATTAATGTACAAGTAATGCCTAGTACAAATGTCCACTGCTTCAAGGCAGCATATTTATGAAATGTTTATACACATTACATAGCACCTGTTTAATGAGTGTAAAATTAAAAAATGATTAAAGAAAAAAGAAAGAAAAGTGTGTGTGTGTGTGTGTGTGTGTGTGTGTGTGTGTGTGTGTGTGTGTGTGTGTGTGTGTAAGAGAGAGAGGAAGTGTGTGCACGTGTGTTCTTGCATGCATATGAGAGACAGAAAGAAAGAGAGTGTAAGTGAGAGTGACGGAGAGAGAGGGATAGAAACAGAGCTGAGTACAACAGACAACCCATCAACACTCAAGGCTGGCATTATTGACTGACTTTAATCTTCTCTGATATACCAGTAGCTTAAGTACTTTATTTCCAAATGAAATAAAAACAATATCAATTTCCTGCTCTTAAATTCTGAATTTACATCCCTACTTTTCATTAAGCATTTATATCATGTCTACAGATGCTCGCGTGCCAGTAGCTCAGGGAACACCTGCTCACTGCCATTTGCTTGAAAAAACAAGTGATCTAACCCCCATAAGTCCACTCTACCAGTTCTACACAACCCTCCCATCACCTGATCCAATCATTCAGTACAACCCTCTCTTTGGCATGTACCTTACCAGACATATGCAACAACTGCAACTCCCACAGAAGTTCCATACAAAAAAATTGCAAGCTGTAAACCACACAAAATAAGAAGACCACCTAAAGGCCTTATCTTTATACTCAGTCTCCTATAGTCAACTAAAAGGCAATCTGTGCCTGGCTTATAAAGCATCATCTGATCCAGTACTGAGGGATTTGCTGCACAACAAGTCTTGCAACATGAGAAATATCCAGCCCTATGACTTAAACCTCATTTGTAACTGAAACAGAATATGTTGGAGAGGCACATATGTGTTTCAGGGACTGCCCCTGCTTTGGAATAGGCTCCCCATCCATATGAAGCAGAGCTCATCCCTCACACTATTCAAACATAACCGGTTTCATCTGCCTTCCTTACTTAAATGTATCGGTATTTTTCATTATGATTTTGTGGCTATCACTAACTTTGCTGATGCAGAATTTGTAGAAGTGTGCACCAACTAGATATTTGTACTGAAAAGAGCTGTTTAATAAGGACTCCTCTTCTATGCAGAAACCACTGATTTGCAGTGGTCATGAAGTCAATCATCTGCTTGGCTCCATGCCATAGAGGGATGAAGTCCTAATAATGATCTAGTTGATCTGAGTTTAATTAGCAGCTCAGATAATTTAAGATCCAGGCTGGGGAGAACAAAAGCAAATGGCTGATGCCATCTTATCCATCTTAGGGCAGAGGGAGAGTGGTGATCCAACTAGCTGTACTAAAGCACCTATCAAAGGACAAACATTTTGCAAGCAGCAATAAGTGGGAAATGTGCATGGCCCCTGCCCAGCTACACACAATAGCCATCATGACACATGTAGAAATGTCCATTTAGAGTCAGGTACTGCATACCCTTACATCTGTGATCACGCATGCAACTGCCAAGGGGAGGAGCTATACCCATATGACACAAAACCCCTAGATGATGGCCTACTGTGTCCAGCAATCCCCCCTCCCGGGAAACATGGGGCTGGCTGATAGATTGCAATAGGGATGATGGTTGGCAAGAGTCTGAAGAAAATTATATTAAAAAATTTAAACTGATTATTTAAAACAGGGGGAGAAAAAGGCAATGGCCCCTGCATACAAGTAAATGAGCAAGCACTGAGAAAACTTAAATGGTTTCATAAAGTGCTGTTCCCGAGCAGAACAATGCTATAGAAGGATTAGAGTCCTCAAGCCACGCATCAGAGAATTTTAGATTGACTGGTCAGATTGACTGGTCATCCTATATTTGATTTTGAGCAAATAATGATTCAATAAATTTCTGTAGAAAAGCTCTTCTGCTATACTGCATTGTTCACTTATTAGGACTGATTTCTGTTCACACCAATATTCATCCTGGATTTTATTTAACTGTTTGTTTTTCGGCACTGCAGTATGATACATTTTAAAACAATGTATGAAATAATACCAATTTAAATCAAAAAGTAGAGGAAGCCAAACAGTAGTGTGGTAAAACTATAAATCACTGTTTAAAGTAGATCACCATATGATAAAGTGAATAGATCATGCTATTTTAAAGACCTAGAGAGTATTGTTTGACAGGGTTTCCTAGAGGAAATTGCATCTTAGGTTTCCAAGAGGTATAGGCAGATGGAAGTACACTGTGTGGAATGAAACAACCCCTATCAGGGACATATTTTACAACACAAGATTTTCTAATAATCTGCTTGCACGTAGAACACTTGTTGTTTATTTCCCATCAGCTGAAAGACTAGGGAAGGTATTCAAATACCCCCCACCCCACCCCCACCCCGAGGTTAACAATGCACTTACATTACTGCAAAAATGAAACATCAAAGCACACTTTGGTACACTGCTGCAGCGGTCATGGTGTTGCCTCGCTGCACTTGTTTCTCAGATTCTCTTCCTAGCTGGGATGTTTTCTCTACTGTGTCTGTATAGGCTTTTGACAGGTACTCCAGTTTCCTCCACATCAAAAAGACACGCTGCAGGTAAACCCATGATCATCTAACCTGCTCCACATGTATGTGCATTTTGTGAATGAATGCATGTGTGTTTCCTACAATGGAATGATGTACTGCCCAAAATATGGCATATATCTCATGACACAGGAGTGCTAGGATAGATTCCAACTCCCCCAGTACCTTCAACAGAATAAAGCTGAGGATGAATGAATGTTAAAGTCATACAGCACTTCTGTATTTAACATTTAAGAAACAAGTTTCATAATTTTGCTGCTTTCATTTTGCTGCAACACATGTACACGTCTTATATTTAGTCTTGCATGCAAGATCCCATAAAGTGAAACTATGCTATTCCTCACTTTAATTTCTTAACATGTTCTGCTTGAATTTTGATGTCATTTGTCAATATTACTATCGCATGATACACAATATTTCTTTCAGACTAAATGTGGAACATAATATTTCTTTTTCACTTGACCTTCAGCAGACAGCTCTGTAAATCAAAGCTTCAATTTTCCAAAATACTTCAGTCTGAGACCTTTAGTAGATATCAAGGCACATGGGGCCAAACAAAATGCAATGTGTTCGTAAAATGATTTTCTACCTAGCATGCATTTTCTCCACAAAAAATACACAGGAAAAACAACTTTAATACAACCATCAGAAAATACCAGAATACAACCATCAAAAATATATTTAAAAAGTTCAAATAGGATATCCACAGAGCAAAAGATTACTACCTTAAAAATGATTGGTTAAAGGCCAAATACAGTAGATGCATTTGTGAGAATAATGCAGTTTCCCTCTAAATACATAGATCATACTGCCAGCCACTGCAGGGAGCCAAGACGTTTTTCATTAATGGTGCTGAGTGAGTATTATGATGACTGATGTTCAGCTCACAGCAGACCTGGCCTCAGAAATAGATATTAAAGATCAAATGAACTGATGTAAGAGTCCACCCACTCCAAGCAAGTATTGGCCCATGTATACAAGGATCTTTATCACATATTGTGTAAATTGGCAAGTAGAAATGTTTCCCATATGACAACTATCACTACACTGTATGTACATTATATCACATATGATAGACAACGAGATGGATACCCAAACAGATAGATACACATATGAATATACAATGTGGTAAGTGACTGCATGCATGATTTTTAATACGAAACATGCCTACAATAGTTTGCCACCATCATTTAAAAACTGATAACCATATTTTCTCATACATTATCATATATTATCACATATTTTCATACTGTTTCACAGCACACAAAGTCCTTCAGCCTTTCCTAGATATCAAAAAAGCACTCTGAGATGTTTCACTTGGAGAAAGAAGGAAGCATACACTGGAGCAGTGACAGAGACATCAGTCATTCTAAATGACACAGGCATGACTATTCTCTTCTCCTACATCAGTAATAAACTGGAATTATTCATTGCATATTATCTGCTTAAGTAAAAAGGAGAAAACTGTTTATGTTCTTTTCCAATTTAATATGCTTTCATTGCTATACATGCATACAATACTTCTGTCTTACTTTGTATGCATTGTACTTTATGTACTTCTGATTAAAGATTTTTTTTACCTAAAAAATTCTTGTATCCCTTACATTTCACCTGAGCTGAGCCTGCAATCAGTCCATGAAGACCTACCCCAGTAAACAAATGCATACATAAATAATCAAACAAGGAAGTTGTGATCCCCTGCACTGGCCTAGTAATTAAGGAGCCTCAATCCTCACCACTGGCAACAGCTAGGGGAAATACACACTGGGAGGATGACAAGTATACACACAGTAAAGTGCAATTTTCCTTAAGAGCACACAGAGACCACAGTCAGTCTGGGGATGGTTTCTCCCTCTTTCTCCAGATCCCCAATCGGATGCCCCACTGGCACAGCTATAGGGCTGAATTCTCAGCTGAGTGGTCAAGCCAAAATCTCCAGCACATTTTTTGTCCAACCAGTGCTTCATCCCCCTGCCCAAGTAGCTTTCACATACACACTTTTAGATTTTATTTATATACAAACACAAACACACCCCCGGGAAAGGTTGGCACAGGTTTACTAGCTATGCCCCCTTCTGTGCAGACTATAAGGTAGTTATCACTGCCACCAACCACTCTTATCAGCTACTCTAGGCCCTTAACAAAGGGTGTCCAATCCTGTTGTGTAATGTTACTAATAATCCAAATGGTAGTTTTGACCAAGCACTAGGCTATTAGGAGTGGCCTGTACAGTGTTACCAAATACATATGCAAGTACTCTAAGAGCTTAAATATGTCTCCCAAATATCAGCCACAAAGATAGGTTTAAATATATTTAATAATAAATAATAAAAGAAAAAGACAATACTCAGAAAGCAAACACAGTTACTTCAGAGTTCAAAATCACAAGAAATATTTTAAAACAACATTGCAGGACAGTCCCAAATAAATACAGAAAACATCTAAACTAATCTTTACTATATTATTAACTATATATAAAGAAATTATTGTACCCTAGTTACTTGCTATTAGCAAGGCAAGTGCAGATGGTGATGACAAGTGGATGTTCTTGCTAGGTCCAAGACAAAATACACAATGCACAGTCTCTATCTGAGAGAGTTCTTAAATTAATATCAAATATTACTGCTGAGTTAGCTTGGATGACATCTGTCACCTAACTTCAGTTCCCAGGCTAAACAGATACTAACATAATTTAACACCTCTCTGTGAGAAATACATCTCTCTCAGATCTTTGTTGTTGCTAGAAGACATAAAACAATAAAACACTTACAAAACAATACAGAAGGCACTCTAGTTCTAGACATCCTGTCTCCTTGCTGCATTGAAACTAACTTTTATAAGACAATCATAAAGCAGTCTAATTTCAACTTATTTTTTTCAAGTTTTGCAAGTTAACTCTGTACATTCCAGTTTCTACTATTAAAACATACATTTGCACAGGTAAATAGTTTACATACATTTCTGTTCTTTTCCAGTAGGGTACACTCTGAACACATCCGTGAAGCTCAGTACTGTTCAAATCCTGTTCAACACACACACTTCTGCACCACATAACATATAGTTCTGTATAAATTATATCAATATTTACAAATGACATAGGATTATTTAGAAAATTCCAGATAGGCAGTGTGACAGAAGTAAATAATACTTGAATCCAAGACAGCATAACTACAAAGAAGATAAAAGCTGCTAAAAAAATACCGGTGGAGAAATCTGAAGTTCTCCAGGAATTTTCCAAAGTGGGATGTATAAGAATAACTACACATTTTCCGAGGCATGCCAAGTCTTTTTTTTTTTTTCAAAACAAAAAAAATCACTCAAAAGAGCAAAAATAACTCAGAATAAAAAACAAAAAATAAATAAATTATGCTACCACACTGTGTTAGCATGACACTCGATTTATTAAAACAATAAAAACAATGTAAACTAAGCTAATTACTAATTCAAATGTCATTGTTTTATTTTTAATGTTTGCCATGGCTTCATTAAAAATAAAACAACAACATTTGAATTAGCAATGTTTCTAGTTTAACTTTTTGTAAATGCACTTGCATAAGGAAGAATGGTGTTTTTAAAATGTTAATTGATGTGATGTATTAGTGGTCACATGATTTTTTTAACTATTTAAGTGAGTTCGATTTTAATATGGCTTTACTCTAATGAAGCCCTGAATATTAGTAGGGTGAAAGCACTTAGTTTACATTGTTTTTATTGTTTTAATAAATCGAGTGCCATGTTAACACCATGTGGTGGTGTAATTTATTTATTTATTGTTTTTCTTTTCCTTCAAAATTAAAAAAAAATTCATAGAACAATACATATGCATGCATTTTGTGTATTTTGCAAGGATCTAACTGATTGACACACCATGAAAGAGGGTTAGCAGTTATGCATGTGGGCTCAAGGAAGTCCTGAAGCTACCTCTGTAAGAAGAATTCTAGACAAGGCAGCAATGAACCTCAGAACACCTGTTAGAACTGACATGGGAGGAATTGGGGCTAACAATGCTGAGCTGACTTGCCTCTGTTCAGGAAGAGGGGATGAGGCCACATGCCTAAGCCCATTTACATGTCAGCATCCCAGTGCAGACTGGGAATGACATAGTGGTGCTGTCTTCAGCATGGCTGTGAGCTGTAGTCCCTGTGGTGCAAGGTCTGATTCCTTCAGCCCTTATTTGCCTACTGTGTGTAGTTCCTGTGGTGCAGGGTTTGACTCCTTTAGCCCTTATTTGCCTACTGTGTGTAGTTCCTGTGGTGCAAGGTTTGACTCCTTTATCTCTTATTTGCCTACTCTGTGACCTTAAACAAGTTACTGAATCAAACATTGCTCCCAGGTCACCACTGTAAAGGGTCTGTCTGCCCAGTGGGCCTACCTGGTTAAGAAATAGGTAATATTTTTATTATTATTATTATTATTATTATTATTATTATTATTATTATTATTAATTATATATGCACAAAGACAAGTATATACATTGCAGTTGCCCACTGCACACCAAGCCCCTTTTGGTAAATTCAAACATGTGTGAAGGATGCTGGGGCCTTAAGGAAAAATCCTGATGCCCCTGTGAATGTCA
The DNA here is from genome assembly GCF_019279795.1 of Protopterus annectens. Lineage (NCBI taxonomy): Eukaryota > Metazoa > Chordata > Ceratodontiformes > Protopteridae > Protopterus > Protopterus annectens. The sequence continues at coordinate 6,908,461 of NC_056740.1, forward strand.
ACACCACTTACAGCTAGCTTGATATTTGCCTCAAAGGAAATGAACGGGCTGAAAGATTCCTATCCCAGCAGCATAGCTGGCATCAGGCATAGGGTAACTAGGCAGCCGCCTATAGTGCCAATCTAGCAGGGGCACTTTTCCAATATTTATTTGTTTATTTTTTGCAGTATGTTGAACGAATACAGGGAAAAAACTGAAGATTAAGACAAACTGTGAGAAAAAGGAAGAAAAAAGTAATCTGGATGGTGGAGGTAGACCTAAATGGGGCACCACATGGTGTGGGGGGTGCTGTGGAGCCCTTTTGCCTATGGCACCATTTGCCCAAGGCTGGACCTGCCCAGCAGGAGCTAACTGGCCTACTGAGTCATGGAAGGGATGCTTGACCATTACAAAAAAAGGAAGGATTCTCTCAAGATATTCCATTTGACATCAGCTATTAGTATAAAAGTCATACTTAACAATGTATGACTGTAAAATGCTCTACAAATGTTCCCATTTTCTAATACTAATTGACCAGATATGTCAATGTTATTTTTCTATGTGTTAATAAATATAATTTATAGCTAATTTGCTATTTCTGTATCTCTTTGTTTAATGCTGCCTTGAGCTTAGACTATGGCTGAAAAGGGTTAAAAGAACAGTCTACTTACCCAGCTACCAAAATAAGTAAAATAAATGAAGGTCAGGTGCAACAGCCGATTAGATAGTAGAATTAAAAATTTGAAACCCCGAGGTATAAGGACGTAAAACACAAGTGCATAGAACTGTGTTACTCTACAGAACCTCCAGACTGAAGAGCTGAGATAGAAAAAAGACATAAGAACATAAAAGTGCATAGGACTAAATGGCACTGCTCAGATCTGCTCTGAGCTACAACAGAATGGCATTAAATATACTGACCCCAAGGATATTGCCAATATCCTGGCAGATCGATTTAGTGCCAACTTCAACCCCCTCTCACCCCCAAAAAGGTCCATCTCAATACCAAAAGATTGCCAAATTCCGGTAATCACGGCCTCACAAGTACAAACCACACTCTCAAAAGCTAAGAATACAGCATCCATGGGACCAGATGACATCCCAGGCTGTCTTCTACATGAACTACAAAATGAACTGGCACCTCACCTAAGTGTCATCTTTAATCATAGCCTCACCTCAGGCTTCATGCCCACTGAGTGGCACACAGCTAAAGTTATCCCGCTCCACAAGGGAGGATCCACCTTGGATCCCGGAAACTACCATCCCATCAGTCTGACAAGCCTGATCTGCAAGAGCATGGAATGCATTATCATGGAACTTATAAACAGAGACATTAGCAACCTTCAAACACTGGACCCCACCCAGTTTGGGTTTGTGAAGGGCCGATCTTGTCTCCTGAATCTGATTGACTTCTTTGAATCAGTCTCCAGAGCTGTGGACAAGGGTAAGGTGGTCCAAACAGCCTATCTGGACCTCGCCAAGGCCTTCGACACCATCCCCCACTCTGGAATCATAAATAAACTTACTAAGCTGGGCATAAATCCCTATGTCACTTGATGGGTTGCCAACTGCCTTACTGACAGAACCCAGACTGTAAAAGTAGCCGACTCCAAATCCAGCTCCAGACAAGTGACAAGTGGAGTACCTCAGGGTTCAGTCCTGGGAACACTCTTGTTTGGCATTTACTTCTCTGAAGTACAGGCCAACACTAAGGGACTCTGGCTAACAAAGTTCGCAGATGACTGCAAACTGGGAGCCATTACTGAATACCCAAATGATGTGGATATTCTACAAAAGGGCCTTACAGAAACAGATGCCTGGTGCCAGAGCCATGGGCTCAAGCTTAATGCCAAGAAATGTATAGTTATCCCCTTTGGAAAAAAACATGTACCCATGAATTACCACATAGGTGGCAGGACACTAAACATTGAAAGTGTGATGAGAGACTTAGGGACACAGGTGGACAGTGGTCTCACTTTCAATAACCACATCGCCACAACAGTCAGGAAATCCTTCTATGTGGCACACCTCATCACTAAGGGCGTTTCATCCAGAAAAAAGGAAGTCATTGTCCCACTGTACTCATCCCTCATTAGACCCATTATAGAGTATAATGCCCCATTTGGTATGTACCTCACAACACATCTGCAACAGCTGGAAAGGCCACTGAAATACCTCACTAAAAGAATCACAGGCCTAAAGCAGATGCCATATGCTGACTGACTAAAAAAACTCCAGCTATACTCTGTAGTATATCGTCTACTCAGAGGTGATCTCTGCTTAACATACAATGCCATGTCAAACCCTGAGCTGTTGGACATGCTCCACTTAAAGAAATCCCAATCCATCAAAGCCACATGCTCCAGGGATCTAAACCTTGTCATCACAATGAACAAAACATGCTGGAGGGATAGGTTTCTGACCCAGAGACTCCCCATACTCTGGAATAGACTGCCCATACATGTCAAGCAGAGCGCATCATTGGCCCTCTTCAAAAGGAACCTTGATGATTGGATGGAAGATAGGAAATTCACCCCAGGGATCATGTCAGTCACCCTGATAGACAGGGGTCCAGAGAAGTAAATATTGTGGGAAGAAATATCCAGGGAATTGTTATGGCTAGGCTTGCATAGGCCCTAGGGTCAATAGCCTAGTACCAACCTATGAACCTATGAACCTGTAAGTCACTTAAGCACAACTTAAGAAGTAATAACCCAGCATCCACTAGATAGTGAAGCAATATCTTTTCAGCTCAGGGTAAGAGCAGATATGACGGATGAGTCCCATTTACATCCAGAGGCTTCCACTCGTACATGCTTTCAAGCTGCAGCAAATTCTTAGAGACCCTGTGAACAGTTTCCTTGATCCATAGAGTTTTCTAGGCAAGTAGGAAATGGAAGTAGGTTTTCAGGCCTTTCTTCCATACCTTATTCACACTGCATGCAAAAGAAGGGCAATTTAGAATCATCAATCTGCCTATTGCATGTCTTTGGGAGGTGTCAAGAAACTAGAGTATCCAGAGAAAATGCACATGAATGTACGGAGAACATACAGACTTCATACAAAAGAAAGCTGGCTGAGAATCGAACCAGAGAACCACCTGTTGTGAGGTGATGATGTTGCACATTGCGCTCTTCCCCCCAGTAAATCATGCCATACTAAAGGAAGATGTAGGCTGAAAGAGAAAGGCACAGAGGTAAAGGTGCTGGTAAGCAGAAGGCAATGTAGTAACTAAAGTAATGGATATCTAAAGACTGTGACTGAAAGGACCAATACTGCAAACAGCTGAATGTTTATAATTCTATAGCCACATTCTCTTTGTAGAGTAAACCTCTATAATTAAGCATGGTTGCCAAGATGACTGTCATTAGAACTTGTCTAATAAACTGCCATAACAACCAGGATAACAACTGTTCGGAGTCAGCCGCTACGGTCACAAAGTGTTATGGGGAGCAATTGGCAGATCCAAATCAGCCTTCAGTTCATTATTGGTATTTTCTGTGATGAGCATAAAGTATAGCAACTGCTTACTACAAAGGTAGCAAGCAGTTTTCTGCAGCATAAAAGAAGAAAAGATTATTATTATTACATTTGTCCTCTTCAAATTAAACTTGATGGATGGCACTGGGTACAAGAATAGCTAGCTACACCTCTGAAGCTGTCGACTGTGAAAAGGGAGAAAATGGTGTGGTAATCTGGATATCAGAGAAGGGGAAGCATTCATTTAAGGATCGTGTGCAAATGTGTTTTTCTTACTATTTAGTTTTGACGCTCATCATATAAAGTGGGCATTCTGATTTAAAATTTGCAGCTTTTACTGGAGTTTCTTATTTGGGACTATATTAAGTTTAATAAACTCATGTTTATATTTTTTGTATGCTGAGCAGCTGTGACATACTTCCTGATTTTGAGTCATGTGGACCTGCATTTTGATGATACAGTTGGGGGTGGTAAACAGCTTGTAGTGGATAGGCATGTTTCTGTAATCTGCAGAAGAGTTCAACACCCTAAAGTGACACAGAATAAAGCATGATCATTCAGTCACTCAGTCAGGCAATCAGACAATAAATCAATAAATAAATGTCACCCAGTAATGTAAACATTGGCTCCAGATGATTGTCACTGTTAAAGTGACACCATGACCCCATGTGATAAATGGGGAAAAAGGAGTTGTAGATGAATGGATGGATTTGTTTACAAATAAAAAGTAAAAGAAGTGAAATGGAAGAAAACAGCATACTAGTAAATGTATAATGCTCGGCATACAGTGTAATAACACAGATATAACACTGTATAATAAGTAGTTCTGACATGGAATAATCAACTTTACAATGAAAACTAGGGAAATGTGACTCACTGTAATGATAGCCATTATACTGTGATTGTGTATGTTTTACATCAACTGGATTAGTGCTGAAATGAAAAATGAACTGAACTGAATGGGATTCTCAGCAAGGCAGAAATTCCACCTGTTCTGTGGGACTAGGCTCTGCAGGCAGTACCTGAATGGATGGCAGAGATTCTGCAGGGAGGATTTGATGGACAGCAGAGGTTCTGCAAACAGTACCTGAGGGGACGCTCGACTGCATATAGCTGTACTGCAGGCACGGGGAACTGGATTAGCATAGCCTGGGACCATGCACATGTATGATTTGTTAGTTGTTTTGTACAAATAAATTTAATTCCCTTATAGATTAGTGGTTCAAAAGCCCATCTCTCACCTGAGATTGGGAAAGTGCAGTTATGACAGCCATGCCCACCCTACAGACAGGGCTCCAGCACTAGACTGCCTGATGCCATGGCGCATCATCTGTATGACAGTCTGTAAGACCTGGCAATACAAAGTCTGATATATAGGTGGAGCTGCTGTATCATACAACTCTGACCAGCCCCACTGCATCTTTAGGTAAGACTGCATTACGCCCAAAATAAGCAATGTAACAAAATTTCAGTATTTGTTCCCGGCATAACAAAAATCCCTAAATTCAATACTCTGACACATTAAACTACACGCTGTTTGCCCTCTCATGACATCATCAGAAGAGGGTACCACCATGCGAAAAAAAAATCAGTAAATAATTGGACAACTACTCGGCATACTGTCCATAAAAAAAACATAACTTTTTAAACTTAATAAATATATCTGCACTGATGTAACTAAAGTAAAATCTATACATTTTAGAATAAGAATGCCCATTTCACATTATAAAAGTGCGATAACAGCAAAATGGAGTGATAAAAAACTTTCCACAGAATCCTTAATTGCACAGTTCACTGTACAGTCTAACAGCAGAAAAGGAATAAACTAAAGCAAATGTGCATGGTGACAGCTGAGATGAAAATGGTCTGTTGATAGACTGATGTACAATTATAGGAAGGCAGGAAAGCTATGAGAACAGAAGTCAAAAGTGTTTACAGTTTGAAAACTAGAAATGCACAAAAATGAAGGTATTCCTGACAACACATAATCTCTTTTTAATCAGTATGGTAGACAATGCATTTCTGTTTTTGAGTCTAAGTAATATTACCTCATATTTAGTTAAAGCTTAACATAGTAGGTATGTTCATTATATTACGAAAGCATAGACAACACTAGAATCAATCAAAGCATATATGATCAAATCTCATTTTTTAAACTGCATTTTTTGGTCCATATGACTGAAGCTATATCTATTCAGTCCCATTTCAGAGCAAAAGGAATGTGGTAGCATAGCCGCCATCCAGGCAGCCATCTTGTTTGTTAGTAACCTTAATCCATACTCCGCCTCCTCTGGGCACATCCTGGTCTAGGGATTTGCAAAAAGCGTCACCCATCTTCACTGGTGATGTAACCCACAGGAAGCTGTGCTCTCCTTGTAAGCAGATGTTTACATCTCAAGACTCCTCAGGGATTGTTGATGTCATGTGCACCCTTTGCGATGCATGTTCTAACAGTCCCTCCAGGAACAGGTGACCAGGCGATGCTTCATAACTCCTTTCCTTCTGTAGTAAGTTCCTCCACTGTCTGGGCTACTAACTAAACTCGGGTTGCCTGAGTCACATCTAGCTCTCCATCCCTCTGTGCCACGAAGTTGGCCCCAAATCCCATTTCTTTATACTGATTTACTCATCTATGCTTTGAAATCTTGCTATTGTGATCTTTGGGACAAGACTTTCGCACTTTCCCATGAGTGGGTGCTCTCTCATGCCCATATGAAACTAAGTCTACTGACTATGATGTCATAGAACTTTGTTATAATTAGTTAAGAGAGAACCAGTAATGGCACAAATCTTTCCAAACCCTGTATAATTTTATCTCTTTTTCAGGAGGCAAATCAAGAACACTCTGACAAGTCACTGGTAAACTATAGCAAATGCAACATACACTGAGCTGCATATTCATTTCCAGAATGTTGATAAGGATGAAGGACATAAAGGCTAAATTGTTTGCCTTATTATTATTATTATTATTATTATTACTTTTAATATTTTAAAACAAAATTGCTGTGATGTGCAATACTCCAAGCCCACATCTCTATTCTCACTGATTGTGGTTCCCACAAAGCTCATCACAGAAGAATATCAGGTCCACTACTCTCTCTCCTCCCATGATGAGTGAGCCAGCATCAACCCCCACCCCACAAGATCATCCAACACCAGAGCTGCTGCTCAAGGTCTTATCATGCAGCCAAGCAGAACCTACATCTCTGTATTTATATATGTTACTGTTCTTGTAATGTGCACCATGTCTTCTGGCCAAATCATAGCTGAAAAGTCTCTTAGGGACACTTGACTTACCAGTTATTAGATGAATAAATGAATGAATGAGAAATAAACAAGAAAGAAAAAAAGCTAGTAAACTGTATGTGTTGAAAAGGGTATAGACATGACAACAACCTTGGTGAACATTTATTCTTCCCCACCTCCCACCCAAATGAAATACCTGTTAAAATGATAACACTTTTTGAGTTAGTTAGGAAAATTAGAATGGAATGTTACACGTCAATGGGTGATACAGATGGTACTGTAGATTCAAAACTGGATGCAGTCACACACAGTAAGAATAAATGCAGCATTCTAAGAATCAATACAAGCTAGGTTAATATACACACAAGGATGATTATTTCCCAGGACTCCACATGCTTATCCACTGTTCTACTAAATAACTACACCATTCCAGATTACTGCTTTGTTTCTGAAAGGTAGTATAGAAGAGGGTGAGGTTACTCCTACTTCCTTAAAGGTTCACAAGTTTGATTCAACCTTATGAACTGGCCTTCAAGAAGCTTCACTGTCATAACTCCATGTTAATTTTGTTCTACTTAAGATATATGTGTCATTACTATTTTTAAGGGAAATTATAAATTGAATGTTCTGACTGAAATTGAAAGCTTAAATCATAATTTTGAAAAGTACTACAAAAGCATCTGTCACACTTTTTCTATCAATGAATGACCATGTGTTTTTCATATTGGCTTCCAGATCTGATGTGTTCCTTGTACAGACTTTCAAGTAGAATTGGATCAGACATTGTTTTATAGACCGAGCAGACATAGGTAACTTCAAAATAATAAATATGAAACTGCATATAATGACATTTCCCCAAAGCCTTCCAAATAGTTCAAGTTTTCTAGCACGGTTTTTCTTTTAAGGACTCACTGCACCTTTCCAAGTTGCTACAGCTGGCCTATTCAAAGACTACAGAAAGCTGCATTGTAATTCAATAATGTGTTGGATCAGTGAAGCATATCTGCTCTCGCTAAAATGACTAGACATTTTAAAGAATTAGATGGGCTACAGAATACGTTTTCTGATTTTGGGAGAGTATAATTGGTTAAAGTTTGAATTAGTGATGGTGTTAATTGCTATGACCTGACCATTTATTCTGTATTCACAACTAATGTCTCTTTTCCCAAGTCTCATTGAAATACATTTTTTGAACATAAAGGTGAAATAATTGCTACAGTTCCAAGAATGCATTTTTGTTGACCATCTTGAAAAACTTCAAGAACAGCATCTTATGTGTCATTTTATACTCATATGTTGCACAGGTATAAGCCGCAGTGGTACAGCAGTAGCATTGTTACCTTACAGCAAGAGGTTCTGCCGTTCGATTCTCAGCTTGGCTTGGGAGTGCCTTCTGTGTGGAGTCTGCATGTCCTCCCCGCAGTCGGGTAGCGTTCGAAAGACATGCGTGTGCAAATGGGCATGCCTTCATTGAAGGTTGGGCTTCGAGCTGGAACCTCAGCATTTCGTAAAAAATCTACTGCCAATCATTAGTGGACCGGAGTTCTACTGTGGCAACCCCTTACCAGGAAAAAGCCATAAGACAAACAACAACAACGTTGCACAGGTATGCAGCTGTTTGTGTATTATAGGTCTAAATGACTTCATTTAGACCTATAATACATAAACAGCTGTATACATGTGCATTTCTTAGCTTGCATTTTATATATATTATACATATGTTGTATTTACACATTCTACATATAATTTTTGCTTAGAAAGGCTGTGATGTTTTTTCTGCTGTTTAAGCTTGGGTCATGGTTGAAAAGGATCAACAGACTAGTCCACTTACCCAGTGAACAAATAGTAAATAACCTTAAGCATAATTTTGAGGAAACTGTTAACCAGTTAGCAGCCTCAGCTTAACTAGTTATCCAAAGTCCATTTCCCTTTTTACATCTGAGAAAAGCAGTCCAAAAGTACACAGCCCCTTGGGACACCCATACTTGTCAACTGTCCAGCTTTTTGCAGTATGCTCAGGTTTTTGCCTCATATTTTTGGTCTCTTTCTCAAAGAATTACAGTTTTCTCATGAAAGTTTATTTTTTGAGGTCACTAAATAATGACAGACATTTGAGATTCAGACTTTATATCCTTCAGAAATTGTATGTTAACAAAAATGTGTTATTCTACAAACTTTCTAAGTTTAAAAGAGCAATATTTAAAATCTGTCCCTATTTTGGGGCTTTTTCCCTCATTATTTTTGGCTTTGTCTAGATTTCTTGCACTAAGAGGTTGAGAGGTATGGGGATACGAAAGATATCCCTACGGTGACACCAGCGATATCCCTATAAGGCAAGACAGCTAAATCCATCACCCTGACTTTCTGTGTCTCATTGCTTAACCAGTATTATCACATTTGAATTCTGTACGAATGATATTTAATGCAGATAATTTGTATCTTATTACCGTCCATGTGGAATTGTGCTAAATATCTTTGAAAAACAAGGATTAGTAGCATATTGCTCTCTGACACCTGAAGATCAGAGATATTACTTTAAACAGAAGTAAAACTAAGATGTTCTTTAGAGTGACGTCAATGTTTCTTAAAAAAAAAAAGACAGAACCAGAGTAATTATTTGTGTGATTGATGATGGACCACTGAAGCAAAACATGCCTAAATAAAAAGTGATAACCTACAAGACAGTGCAACTCCAAGTTGGTTATATTAAAGAGGTGCAGAGAACTTGGGGCATGGGAAGACATATAACACAAATGGCTTCCCAAGTGTTTGCTTAAATGGCTGTCGGTATCACAACCATAATCAGAATTCCTCACTAAGGTATAAAGGAATTAGAAAGATAACAAGGTCATGTTTTTCATCTGGGAGGGGTGGTAGAGATGGTGCCAGAAGCTTACTGTTATAGAAACTGTTGTATTAAGGGCAGACTAAAAAATGACTTAAGGCAGGTATTACCAACATACAAAAAATTACAATGACCTGCAAGAACAGGAAGGAAAACATATAAGGGCTGAAAAACATTCACTGTATTTTTCAAAAGCTAGAGAAACCACAGTTAGTAAAAGCAATGTTGAAAGTTATATACAGCAAACTAATACATATGAATGCGTAGATCTAGACACAATAAGATGGCTTCTACTTTATAAAATAAGAATGAAAGCTAGATTGTAGACTGAAGACACTACGCAAGTAAAGCATCACAAAAAGCTGTAATAAAAGATATTTTACTGGAAAAAGAGAGTAAGGTAGTTTTTCACACCTGGCAGAATAAAACAGAAAAATGTGGTGAAACAATATCTGATACTACACCTGTGTTGGCTATATACCGTAAACTAAGTGCATTCTAGGAAACAATTGGAAGGGGTTCTATGACACATACAACTGCAAAATGCCAAGTTTGCACCTAAATACCAATTTTAGTGAAACAGTACACAGTACAATGAAAACGTTTAAAAGAAAAGTATATGCAATAGGGGATACAGACAGAAACATGAATAACAGCAAGCAATGAACGAAGTAATGCAGGCTAAAATGTTGAAGCCGAATATGATGATGAAAGGCATTATGGCTACCAGCTAAGTACTGGTATTCTTGTTAAACTGGTTTGTACATATATTGCAATCAAATGACATGCTCAGTACACTATTTAGTGAAGTAGTTATGACCTCTGCACTAGTAAGGACAATTGTTTATTTATTCATTAATTTCTTTGCTGTTTCATTTAATTACTGAGCAATAACCACTACTGCAGGACTAGAGTGCTTCTTTAGCTGATAACGTCTGAATTGCCAATCATTACACAAGGGTATACAAAGCCAGTTCAGTGATTCATATATTGACTACATTCTTTGTCATATGACTGGTATACCTGATACACTGGTTTGCACAAGGGCAGTAGGCACTAGTCAAGGTGTCACATACTGATTAACTCAATCATCACATTCATCAGTAAAGTACTTCCATGTGTGAACAAAGATCAGTGCAGAGCTCATAGTCTTCATTTAGTCAGTGTTAACACATGTAGCTCACTACCTAGTGCAATGAGGATAGTAATTATTCAAGGTCTGAAGTGCTTGGTGTGGAAATTAGTGCAAGGATTGAAATGCCATATCAAGGGCTGGTTCATGCGGTGTACTGTATAGCAGAGCAGCTGCAATTATTACTCAAGGAGTAAATGCTTTTACAAATAAGTGAAAATGGCACACCATTTAGTACATTAGTACAGAAGCTCCACAAACAAGCTGTCCTAATAAAAAACAAAGCAGCTCCAGGAAATGAAACAAGACACAAACAATGTTTAAAGATATACACAGAATGTTTACAAAATTTGATAAAACAGCAAAATATACAAAATGCCTCTCCTTCCTCAGACATATTTTAATTAACTTAATTGACAATCGAAATACCATTATATAACTAGTAATATATAATTCCGATAAAACTGTTTCAGACAATTAGTGAGTCTGAGTATAGGAATTTAATACATAATAACGAAAGGTATTTTAGTAACTAAAATAAGGAAGAAAAACTAGCAATAAATATACTGTTACTAAAAGTTTAATAAAAGTAGAGGCACAGTAATAATGGATAAAAGGTTTTATGATAGTAAATCACAGGCTATACTAAATAACAAGGACATTTATGTAAAAGTATGAAGGCAAGAATTACTTGTGTGTGGTTATTTTCAAGATACTTGCAAACTCTTTTGTTTCCTGGAGCCATTTTTGTTATGGTGATGGGATGAAGCCTTACTAATAAAGATGAAATTTCTCATTCATTTTTTATTTTGCCAATAAAATTATATATTTTTGGAAAGAAATACAAAGTCTCCCAGAGACCATTTCATCTGGAATCATAGCACTAAATAGGTTATTGGTTTATGTGTGCTAGTTTTTTAATTTAAAATTTGTCACATATTACTGTACAAAATATGCAGCCACCAATCAGGGAAAGTTATACTTGGAACACTAGTTAGTGAACTCACTCAGGAAATGATGATTGGCGTACTGATTGGTGTAAGAGTTACACAACCATTACTGATGGACTGAAATTGTTTATTGTAACAGCCATTGTCCAGTTTGTCAGTGTCAGTGGCACAATGGGTAGCACATTTGCCTTTGATGAGGAAAGCTGTGGGTTCTATTCCTGTACCAGGCACTGCACTGTCGCATAATGGGGGTGCTGCACTACTAAGTGTGTTATCCTTGAGATGAGATATCAAACCGAAGGTCCCATCTGCTTGACCTAGTGTAGGTTGATGTAAAAGTTCCCATGGTCCCTCTCAAAAAGAACAGGGGAAGCTCCCCAGTGTCCTGATCAATTTTCTCTAGTAGTATAAATACCATTTCAGATCTCTGAAAAACTAATCCAATCAACAAAGCAATAAAATAAATAATACAGCAGCTGCTGAAGATGGAGAACCTAAATAGTTTACAGCTGATACTCCCAGCATGAGAAGGACTGTCCTTAGCAGGTGCAGCTAATACTCCATGACAGACTGCAACCAGAATGAGATGTGGGTACACTGAATGCAGTGTACAGAGACACCAATCAGGAAGTAATCTGCTTCACCCTGCTTGATGCACTGGCTACTGCAGGGGGTGCAGTCACTACTGACTCAAAGAGTGGTTTGTAAGGTAAACTAATTACTGTGGTAATTATATTCCTGACACACTAATTATGTTAAGTGTTCCATCCACTACCTTATGAAAGAACTGTTAAGCACGTTTGGTACAGCGTCCAGCCATTCATAAGGACTGACATAATTAGTACTTGTGTTAAGGAAGTGGTTACATACAGCATTCAAGGAATCCCCTCTCTATTCTGTTGGTCAGCTCAAGGGTTATGGCCATTATCCAAGGACTGACAGGTGCACTAATTAGTGCAGGGGCTACAGTCAACGTCCAGGGACCGATATGCTTTTTTCACTGGTTACAGAAGGGGTTAAAAAATCAATTCAAGGAGTGACATGCCTGTTACACACATTAGTAGCAAACAACCTCTCAAGGACTGATGAGCATGGTATATCAGTGAGTGCAGCAACACAATCTATTTGAGCACTACTAAATGTATGACATCTGTTAGTGCAAAGGGTTAGAGCCAATACACAAAGTATGACACATTTGGTTTATTGACTGGTGCACAGGTTGCAGTCTCTGTTCAAAGACAAGTACGCATGGCACCCATTAATTCAGGGTTTACACTTAATACTTGATGAATGAACTGCATAGTGCGTTAACAAATGCAGGGCTTATAGTTAATATTTTATTACCTCTCAACTGTACAGATTTTTGCAGAATGTCTGGATTTTTGCCTCATATTTTTGCTCCATTTTTTCGTAAAATTGTGTTTTTCCTGGCAAATTAGTGGCAAATTGTTAACGACTGAAATTAGAAAATAATGAAAGACATTTGAGTTACAGACTTCCTACCCATCAGAAAATTCATGCTAATGCAAAGCCTGTTATTTTATCAACTTTCTAAGTTTGTAAGAAAAATATTTAAAAATGTTCACTATTTTTGGGCCTTTGTCCCACTTTTATTTATGGCTTTGTCCAGATTTTTTGCTCTAAGAGGTTGAGAAGTAAGTTACTGATGTGTTTGTTACACTAATTAGTACAGGGCTACAACCACTACTCATAAACTAACAGCTGACATCATTCAGCATATGGTTACATCTAGTTCTCAAAAAAACATCATGCTTGATACACCAGTTAGTGCAGGGGGTTACACCTGTTACTCAGAATGATGTCATTCCCACACCAGTCAGTCCAGACGTCAAAGTAATTAAACACAGTCTGACACCGTTAATGATCCAGTTAGTACAGGAGATAAATACACTGCTCAAGGGCTTGTGTGCTTAGTGCCTCTCAACCTCTTTGTGCTAAAAATATGGATAAAGCCTGACAAAATGGGGGGACAAAGGCCCAAAAATAGCGACAGATTTTAAATACTGCTATTATAAACTTAGGAGGTTGCTTGAATATAAGGGGTTGTGTTAACATGCATTTTCTGAAGGATTTGAAGTCTGAAACTCAAATGTATGTCATTATTTAATGACTTCAATCTTCCAATCATCTCAGTGATTTTCCAAAAAAAATCACAAATTTAATGAGGAACAGACCAAAAATATAAGGCATAAATCTGGATTTTCTGTGCAAAATCTGGACAATGGAGAGGTATGGCTTAGTGTACTACTGTGATGTCTAAAGCCACCATTAAAGAACTGGCAGGTTATGTTCAACAGTGGATATATGTGCTAATGACACTGTTCGGGGACTAACATATACTATAATGTAATTATGGTAGTGGCTGTACAGGGGTTACTACTAATGTTCAATGGTTGATACAGTTTGTACACTATTAATACAAAGCTAAGGTTATGGCCTGCAAGGAATAACTCATATGCTTGGTGCAGTAATTACTACAAGATGTGCAGCCATCGTATAAAGATGGCAAAGACTACTACACTGGTTACTGCACATGTTATCACCATGACCCAATGACTAACATGTCTGTTGCCATGGTTATTGCAGAGGTTTCCTGACAGTGATTACTGCAGAAGACACGGCCATCACTCAACAACAAAGTACTCGTTGCCTTGGTTACTGCAGATGTTACAATGACTGATGAAGGACTGATATGCTTTGCATCTGTTTACTGTAACCCTACAGCCACTAACATTAGTGGTATACTAACTATTGCAGAAGTTACTGCATCTGCCGAAGGACTGCTATACCTCAAAAACCAATCAGTGCAGATGTTACATCTTAATATACAAATTAGGGCAGAGGGTAAGGTCATACCCTACAATTTACTTAGATGGCACACTAGTTGATGCACCAGTTACTCCCAATACTCATGCACTGATGCCTTCTACACTAGTCGGTAAAGAGGTTATTCCATTACTTAAGGGTTTACATAGGAGGTATAGTAGTTAGTGCAGGGAATTTCCATATTACATAAGGACACATATGCTTGGCACACAAATTATTGCATGGGTAATGGATATCATTTAAGGACTGGTTAGCTTATAGGTTACAGCCACTGCTTAGAAAATGACCTAAGGAATGCTTTGGTTAGTGCAGTAGTACAGGAGATAAAGCCACCAACCAAGGAGTGACATGCTTGGTATGTTAATAAATGCAGGAACTACAGATGGCATTTGTGCTGCATAAATCAGTACAGGTGTTACAGTCATTTCTTGACTGATATACCTGCTCATTCAGTTGGTGCAAGAATTAATGCTGCCACTCAACCATTAACAAGTTTGGTTCACTCATTAGTGCATATATTACAGATACAGCTGAAAGACTGACATTCCTTTTCAATAAATATTGAAAGGGTTAGAGTTACTGTTTAAAGACTGGCATGACTGAAACATTAGTTATTTCAGTAATTACAAATACTGCTGAAGGTCTGACACACATTTTATAAAAGCCAGTGCAGGTGTTATTAAGGAATGATATGTTTCTACACTGCTCCAGGAACTGTACTGAATACTCAAGCACTAATGTGCATCAAACTGGTTACTACAAAGTTACAATAAAATGTTCTAAGCACAGGTTTGTTCTAGATTGACATACATTAATCAGGGCTGGACTCACAATGACTAGCACTAATATGTCTTTATAGATTATTACTAGGCTAACTGTCCTTGTGGGTCATTTTAAGCCTTGCCAACTAACCCATGTGAGAATCAAACCCTGCACCTTGTGTTGGCAAGGTAAACACTTTAACCATTACGCCAACCTCCCACCCCTATGCAAAAGTAATACAGGAGATACTGTCATTATTAACACAGTGGCAAGCTCAGTAAACTGATTAGTGAATGGCTTGCATTCATCACTTAAAGAGTGGCATGCTTAGTAACACTGCTAAGTGTACTGTACATTCACTGGAAAAGGCCTGGCAATGCTTGAAATACATGGATTACATTCATTACACAAGGAATGCCATGGTCAGTGCACTGGTTATTTCAGAGACTACAACCTCTACTTGAGGACAGACATGCAAGAAACACTGATTGGTGAAAAAGTTACTCTTACCACCATTGCAATGACATGCTTGTTAAACTAGTTAATTTTGGATGCCACAGTGAGCCCTCATAGACAGACATAAATGGAACTCTGATTAATGCAGAAGTCATAATTACCGCTAATGGAATATGCTAATTAAACTAGTCAGTGAAAGATTTTGTGCTAACCAATCATAGACAGTCACACATTTAACATTGAGTTGGTTATCACTCTTTGAATGATATAGTTATTAAGGTAGTTAATAGAAGCCATCTTAACAACCACTCATAGACAAATGTACATGGAGCATTAATTGGTTCAGCGGTACCAACCACCACAAATGAAAATATATACTCATTAAAGGAGTTAGTAGAAGTACTCACAGCCACCACTCATGGACAGACATACAAGAAACAAAGATTAGTACAGAACTTACAGTTACAATTAACATAACAGCATGCTGTTTTGTATTTATTTACTAATCCTTTGTTGACAGGGTTAGTCCCACTAGGATAGTGACTTCTTTTCAGGGGAGACCCATGGTGGTATTTCTACTAGAGGAGAAATGTGGCCAGGGCATCATGGAACCTCCCTTACTCTTTCTGACATGTTATAGGACCTTTTACATCCCCTTGAGTTTTCACCAACTCAAGCAGATGAGACCTCAGTTAATGTCTCATGCAAAGGATGACATACTCTGCAGTATAGCATCCCCCACCCAATGCTGCACCACAGTGTCAGCAATCCAGTCGCCTAGAGTAGGAATAGAACCCACAGCTTTAAGGGCTTCTAGCACCAAAGACAAGTGTGCTTCCCGTTTGTCTACTGACACTTCTACTATTTTATTAAATTTGTTAATACAGAATGTCACGCCCAGCTTTCAAGGACTGACAGGTTCAGTACACTGGTTAGTTAGAAAATACTTTGTTTAAATGTTAGTTCTGCATCTTTCACACTGCAGTGTATTATGTTTCCTGTAGTTCTTGTTGTACAACTAGACTGGTCGTGGAGTAATGATCTCCTGGCTATTGTGGAATACACAAAATAAAAAAATATCCAAAATTTAAGTTATCCGAAATATAATGCATCTTCATACCCATATAACTTAACTTTAAAGTGTTTTCAACCATGAATCTGTTGTTACCTGAATAATCCTGATATCCTCTGGCATATTAGAAATGGATACATGGGATTGTACTGTAATGTGTTGATGTACTGTGCTCCTAAAACAACATATAGCATTATTGATTGAAAAAACTCTTTAGTCCTCAGCCTACAGGAAGACCTAATAAGGAAGAAATAAAGTGGGACAATAACTTATTCAGCCTTTAAGGAAATACCACAAAGGCCAGGTCATGGAAGTAATAAGGATTTTCTAACCACCACAAAGACATGGTGCTCAAAGAAGGGTCTGTTACAATATACATATCCATGTTCCTGATGACGCTATCAGAATTAAGTGGAATGTTATCTATGTGGTAAGCGGTAGTGATGCTAGATTTACTGAAGGAAAGTATGCTACATTTCTCAGTAGTAAGCAATTGCGTAGCCCAGCCCTTGTTGGAAAATTGAGCATCAGAATGGGATTTGATAACAATCATCAGCAAACCTGGTTAGCCATAGTCCCTTAATATTAGCTTTCATGTTAGAAAAGTATACACAAAAAAGGAGAGGGGTCCAGGACAGGTACAGGTGGGACATTTCTGGTGGCATTTTTCTTTACAGAGCTACTACTCCTGATCTTATTAAAATGTTTTCAATCAGATATCAGCAGACAGGCAGTTGCATATCAAGTGAATTATGTATGGATTAATTGTGAGTTGGGAGATTTAGTCAATAATCCCAACATGAGAGATAGCGTTAAAGACTTTAGTAAGGTCCAGTCAGGCAGTGCAGCCTGTATGCAATTTATTCAATGCCAGAGGTATAGCTAAGATGTGGTGAAGGGGGCAGCCACCCCAGGTGCATGTTGTTAGAAGGCGTGATTGGAAAATGCCAACCAATCAGTAGTACAGTACCGCTATTCATTTCTGTACAGGCATTTCTGACTGTCAGTACTGAAATGAATAATACTTCTTTTGTAGTCAGGACTAAAGCATGTGTGGTCTAAGAAGGAGCAAGTAGTTTGATACACTTTTAAGAGCAGAATGTTCCTCAACTTAAGAGTAGATGGGGTAGAAATGCATTTGTCTTGCTGCTTTAGACAGTCAGATTTCTGCAATTATACAAACGTTGATGTCTTCAAGGGAAAGGAAGGTAGCAAGTTTAAAGATTGTGTTGTTTATCTTCCTAGTTTTAGCTTCCTAGCATTCAATAATACTACCTTGATATTATTCAGATTGGAATTTGTTATGCTGAGATGTCCATCAAGTGAATTCTACCTAAAACTGGTACTATGAGAGGTAACAAAAGTTTTAGCCAGTATGTAAAAAAACAATAGGATTAAAGGTGCCAATATGAGCAAGTAGCTGCACCATAAGCCCAACATATGAAACAAAATGCTCACAAAGAGTATGTTACTCCAGTCTCTTTATTGTTAAGCACTTTCTTCCCCAGTATACACCTCGGGGACTTTCTCAGAACAAGAAACAGAAGAAATTACATTGTTCCAAGTCAACACCTTTATATGCAATGAAACAATCAATCAATTATACTCCCACAATTTTAAAGACATAGACACTAAAACATTAAAAACCTTTGTACTTTAAATATGCACACAAAAAACTTTAGAAAATGTTAAATTTCACATTATTAAAAATAATATATTATATATAATACAATAAAAATTCAGGTGTTTAAAGCTCTTTTTCTTAGAACAGGAACCAGGGGAAATATGGTTGTTTAACCCTGGTTCAACAGTGGCATTTAATCTAATAATCCAATAAATCTCTCCAAGAGCAACCTGAAGCTCCTACCAACCACCTCTAAAATTCCTTGGGACAACTTCTAAAATGCCAAACTTAAATCTTGTATCTCCCTCACATGCTAGTGTGTGCCTATACAATGCATTATTTACGTTCCCCTTATTAATGGCATAAAGGTTTTCATATATTTTGGTCTTAAAATTCCTTTCCATTTTGCCAATATACTAATATGAACATGTTTGGCAAACTGAAATATATATAACACCTCTCGTATTACAATTACCCTTGTGTAGAGGAATGCCCCTACCATGCCCAGCTATCAGGGCCACATCGCTATCTAAGATGTAGGGGCATTGATTGCAACTACCACATTTAGTAGTTCCTTTGATAAACATAGTCTTGTTAATGAAAGTGTGCTCTATCAAATATTTAAAATTTTTCCCAGCTTTGTATATAAAGCTTGGTGTCTCACCAAGTGTGTGAAAAATATCAAAGTTTCCTTTGAATATATGCCAATTCTTCTTTATAATGTCTCTCAATGCACGTTCACCTGAACCATAAGGGATGACCATACTAGTGTCAAAATTGACCCTATGAGTATGTTGACTACCCGTTTTTTGAATGGTCACACCACTTCCCAATAAGGGCTTATATTTTGAACCCCATCCTTCCATCATTCCTTTTATTACTTCTTCAAGAAGTCCTTTTGGGTATCCCCTTACCCTAAACATTTCTGTTATGTTAGAAACTTTTTCCAAGAAGGTGTCATATGTAGAACACATTCTCACAGCCCTTACCAACTGCCCCTTATAGATGTTTCTCTTCATATGTAAGGGGTGACTACTCTGAAAATCAAGGTAGCTGTTGGAGGAAGGTGTCTTTCCGAAATATTCTAGAGGCAAATTTTTTGTTGGATGTGTCCTTAGAAATAATCACATCCAAATACTCTATTTTCTCACTAGAATGTTTGGCTGTAAATTTAAAAAATGCACATATCTGATTGAAGCAGTACAAAAACCCATCAAGGTCCACATTTGGATCATTCCATAAAATAAACACGTCATCCAGAAAGCGATAGTATGTACACCATAAAGGTTTAAAAGCACTTGTGAAGATGTGTTTCTTTTCTCATGCATATAAAACCAAATTGGCGTAAATGGGGGCACATGTTGCCCCCACTGCTACCCCTTGTGTTTGCCTATAGTATTCGCCCTCAAATGTGAAATAATTATTGGACAGACTATGGTCCATAACAGCCATCAAAAAATTCAACATAGTATCAGAAAATGTAGTGAGTTCTCTAACTGCTTCATAGAATAAATCCAAATCCTCCTTGTGAGGGATGGAAGTGAATAAGTCCACTATATCAACAGTGGAAAAAAATAATGCTATCGTTGTACCAAGACTCATTAAATTTAGACAGAAAGTCCCAAGAGTCCTTTAGCAAACAGTCCACTAAACCAATCATGCCCTTAAGAATTCTATCTACAAATGTACAAAGGGTATATGTGGAACTATTTCATGCTGAAATAATGACCCTAAATGGGGGATCATCTATGCACTTGTGTACTTTTGGGATGCCAAAGGCAATTGGGATAAGTGGATGTTCAGAAGTCAGGAAGTTAAATAAATCCTCTGAAATGGCTCTTTGTAACAGTTAATCTTCTAAGAATAGTTGGATTTTTCTATGTGCTAACATGACTTCATTTCTAAATGCAACCTGATATTTCTCATTGTCAGCAAAAATCTTTGTAAGATTATTAATATAATCAATACTGTTAAACAAAACAACCCCCTCACCCCTATCGGGTTTCATAATTCTTAGCTCTTTGTTTGTTCTAAATTGTTTAACTAAAGTATGTTCTTCAATACTCAAATTAAATTTTTTTCAAGCCTAAAGTGTTTAAACGCATTCTGAATATGTACTTCACAAGATTTTTCAAAAGCTAGAACCCTTATGGTTCAGATGAACGTGCATTGAGAGACATTATAAAGAAGAACTGGCATATATTCAAAGGAAACTTTGATATTTTTCACACATTGGTGAGACGCCAAGCTTTATATACAAAGCTGGGAGAAATTTTAAATATTTGACAAAGCACACTTACATTAACAAGACTATGTTTATCAAAGGAACTACTAAATGTGGTAGTTGCAATCAATGCCCCTACATCTTAGATAGCGACGTGGCCCTGATAGCCGGGCATGGTAGGGGCATTCCTCTACACAAGGGTAATTGTAATACGAGAGGTGTTATATATATTTCAGTTTGCCAAACATGTTCATATTACTATATTGGCAAAATGGAAAGGAATTTTAAGACCAGAATATATGAAAACCTTTATGCCATTAATAAGGGGAACTTAAATAATGCATTGTATAGGCACACACTAGCATGTGAGGGAGATACAAGATTTAAGTTTGGCATTTTAGAAGTTGTCCCAAGGAATTTTAGAAGTGGTTGGTAGGAGCTTGAGGCTGATCTTGAAGAGTTTTATTGGATTATTAGATTAAATGCCACTGTTGAACCAGGGTTAAACGACCATATTTCCCTGGTTCCTGTTCTAAGAAAAAGAGTTTTAAACATCTGAATTTTTATTGTATTTTGTATAATATATTATTTTTAATAATGTAAAATTCAACATTTTCTAAAGTTTTTTGTGTGTATATTTAAAGTACAAATGTTTTTCGTGTTTTAGTGTCTATGTCTTTAAAATTGTGGGAGTATAATTGATTGATTGTTTCATTACATATAAAGGGTGTTGACTTGGAGCAATGTAATTTCTTCTGTTTCTTCTTCTGAGGAAGTCCCCGAGGTGTATACTGGGGAAGAAAGTACTTAACAATAAAGAGACTGGAGTAACATACTCTTTGTGAGCATTTTGTTTCATGTGTTGGGCTTATGGTGCAGCTACTTGCTCATATTGGCACCTTTGAAGTTTTATTAGTAGTTTTTCGGTGCCTTATCAAACGGATTTGTTCTTGTTAATAGGATTAAAGGTTCAGGTCATCCCTGGAAAAATGGGGGGGGGGGTGATATATTGACCACAGCCTGGAACATTTCCAAAAAGACTATACCAGAGTAACTCAAGGGACAGACACAGTCCTATTTATTTATTTTTCATTTATTTTTATTTTTTCGATATTTGTTTACCGGGAAAGTCTGACAGGACAATATTTACAATAGTGACAAACAAGGTGTTCATTAGGGCATACGTACGATCAATTGAATGTTACAAGTTATATATGCTGTAGGTGAGGGTAGAACAGCTATAATAATGAAGCTAGAACAAGAAAGTCATGATTGTTTGGTTAATATCAGTTTATTGCTATGCCTCGTATAGGTTGTAGAAGAGGAAATGGCTTATAATAAGATGGGCTCCACAAGTAAATCTTGAGAGAGGAATATTATTTGAGAAGGTACTAGAGGTTTTGTAGAAAAGAAGAGGTAAGAGGAAAAAGCAGATGGGGGGACAGGAGGTTTGTTAGTAAAGGAAGCCTGAATGATGAGAACTAAATTAATAAGATGTGGGAGTCAATATTGAAGGTGCTCTTAAGGGAAGTTAGGCTGAGTTTATGCACTGCATTATTTATGCATTTGGAGGTGTAGCCTAACCTGGAGATCCACAAATGTAAATTCATTAGGTGCTTTTGAGTCTAGCCTGAGAGTACAACCAAGTATACACCAGATATTGTCTGAGCCAGCATTTAAATGTCTTTACATTGTTGAGTTGTCTCAAGTGAGCATGGAGAATTCCATTTACTTGATATGCAGTTTGAATATAGTGAATCACCTACAGTGTTTTTGACTTAGGTGCTTGCAGGAAGGATTTTTTAGTTGAATGTACATTTCTGTACAGTAAGTATGACTGCATGAATGTTAACATTGAGTATTTTGCAGGTTTATGAAATAGCTTTCATGTTATCAGTAACTGCGAGTGAATGAGTGTATGTGCTGATTTGTTTTGAACTTTGCTACTTTGTTATGGCATTGCTCAAGTTTATCTGATATAGATGAGTTTGAGTTTGTAAAGACTGGGGAGGCATAGAAGGACATTGGAAGTTGCTAAGATAAAGCTATGTCTTTTCTAGCCAGATCGCTGAGGAATAGTTTTACTCTCTATAGGGAGTCTAGCTGTTGACATACCTCTTAACTGTCCATATTTTTGCATCTTACTTTTGATCTGTTCCTCATTCACAGATTCACAGACTGTTACTAGGCTAATGACCTGGGGGCTCTTTCTAAGCCTAGCCAAGTCTTCCAAAGGAATAATGATGCCCTGTATCCAAAAAGGACATTGAGGGCTAGGCATTTATAAGTTACCTCTGTCCATAAGGGACATGGCTGCCAGGCCCAGTGTAAATTTCCTATTCCCCATCCACTGGTCTAGGTTGCACTTGGGTAATACACAAACTCAACTTCAAGTGGATGGGAAGCCTGTTTCATAGGAGGGGCAGTCTCTGGGACACATATCTGTCTCTCCACATGTTCTTTTTAACTCACATACAAAATTCAGGTCTCTAGACCTTGCATTTCTGGCACTCTTTGACTTACGAATATGTAGGAGATTCATAAGTGTGGGGTTTGCAGATGCCTTGTAGGCCAGGGATATACCACCCCTCAACAATCTATAGGAAACAGAGTAGAGGGAAAGGGCTTATTTAAGGTGCTCTGCATAAGGAGGGTTTGTTACGGCTTATATTCTGTTTGTAAGGAACCTTTGAGGTCGCTGAAGTTGCTGCACATGTCTGGTCAGGTACATATCAAAGGGAGCATTGTACTGTATGATTACTCTGATAAGGGCGTAATACAGTGGGATAATGACCTCTTTGGACCTAGATGCCATGTCTTTACTTATAAGTTGTAAAACATAAAAGGATTTCCTCACCACTATAGCCACTACAGTAGTTTTCTGGCAAATCGGTGTGGATCTAAATTACTAAAAAATTATAGGCATTTGAATTTTAGACTTCACATCCTATGAAAAATACATGTTAATGCAAAACCATTTGCCCCCCCATTATTCTCAGCTTTGTCCAGATTTCTTGTGCTAAGCAGTTGGCAGGCATGGCTGTTCTTTTTTTTTTTTTTTTTTTGTCACTTGAAGTACATGATGATCAGATTTCATCTGGGCCATGTCAAGCCATTTTGTATGCATTACCATTTCTATTTTTGCTTGACTGATGTTACAGTGAATAGGTTTTTGTTTGTTTTTTTGTCACACAATTTTTAGGTGTATACGCTTAGCACATTTAAGTCCCAGTGTTTATTTTTTACTATTTCACAAAAAAATTATAAGAATATGCTGCAGCTTTCATGCAGTAAATTGGGATTATTTGATCACATTTGTAAATACAGTTTACCCTCTTCTGTCCTGGAAGTTTACCTGATTACTATCCTTCTGAATTATTAAGAAAAACAGCATTTTTTTTAAATAATGTAATTTTAATTGGTAATATTTTAATGATGAAGCAACTGTCACCTTACAAGTTGTTTTTGAATATTCACAATCGATGTAATGGGAAAGGAACAGCACTGTGGGAAGGGATGTGACACAAACTAAATATGGCTAAACAAGACAGAAATAAAGCTGTGAATGAGAAAACATAACCTCTCACTGACTTAACTGGAACTCATTACAGCTAAGCAAGAATTAAATTAGTCATGATAAATCTGATCTGTCTTGAGCAATGCAGAACCAGCATATTGGGATGCTTGCTCATTAAAACTTACATATACATTTGAACTTTGGCACTTCATGAAAGCAAACATGCATTACATAGATTACTAGATAGGAAAATGCTTGCCTGAGCAATATAATAACCAATTGGTTTGGCTTCCTTACCAAACAGGAGCTGTCATATGTAAATAACGTTAGCCTTATAAGAGTGACTGGAAAGGCTAGTGCCTAAAAAGGATGTCAACATCTCTCTATGTCATCATCATTTTCATCATAGTCATCTGACAGTGTAGCTACCTGACCATCATGGACTATTATGAGTTTAGGACAGTGTATGGTTTTGAAGCTCAGCCTGTTCATGTCTTATCTTCCTCCTCATATGAGACTTTATGATTATGTAGATCATTCTGCCAATGACCAATACTCTAACAGCACTGTACCGACTCTCAGAATATATGCTCATACGTATGTACAGCTGAGGGACTGAGGAAGCAGCCTGTGTTCTTGCCCACAAACAATGGTTCCTCATAGGGCATGAGAAGCATGGCATCCTATTTTAAACTGGTAAATCTTTTGAAACAGGGATATCTGAAACCTTAGCTATCATCTGAGCCTTCCCAAATGACTGTGAGCCTGACATCTAGCATAACAGTGTGCGGTGAGCTGACAGTATGCACTTAAGCAGTGATTCTACCTTAAGTCTGTAAAGGAAGAAACATATAGGCAGTGGCAGCTGTCAGCAATGGCAGAAGTATAGAACAGAGCATGTGTAAGTACCTTTAAGAAGCATTTCCAGATGTAAGCATGTACATATAAATAGTGAGCATGTGCAGGCAGTAGTGCCATTTTGAGAGAACAGGCTGAATGAGTGTAGTCAGTCTGTTTATAAGTTTAAGTTTAAGTTACAAAACCTCATTCCTGATGTGTTTGTGTGTAATAAAGCTGCTTGAACTGAATCCACGAATGTTTGTCTGTTTTATCTTGACCAGATAAGCGACTTGGTGTCAGGACTGGGATTAAGAGAGCAACTTCTTCAAGCCATGAGGTGCAGAGTTGAAGGTGAAGGCAGATTGAGCTGGGTGAGTGAAACGGAGCTCAGACAAACAAAGAGGGCCAGAAATGAACTTAAGGTAATGAAAACCTGCACAAATTATTTATTTGGCAAAGAAAATGAAACAGAGCATTTATAAAGCACAAAACACATTACTAATCAAATGAGTACCCCAAAACATATTATTAATCAAGCTAGGGGCACAAAGCACATTATTAATTAAATGAAATGTTTGAAATGACAATATCTGATAAAATTAGCAAAGATATTCATGTGGAACTCAGTATTACCTTTGGTTTGCATAACGAGCATGTTTAAAGTAAAACAGGCAGAAGAAAAGTACAATGAGCATGATAATAGATTAAAAGGGCATAATGAGTACAATAAAATGGCAAATTAAGCTTAAAGAGCAAGACGACTGCATGTTTTTTCAGTAAAAGACCATGTTTGAGCACAAACTACTATTTCACATTGACCAAAGTCATTCAAAGCATTACTAGAGTTGTTCAAAGTATTTGAGTGTGCAGTGTTTACAGAGTGTGTGCTTTATTACGGTGCAATTATTTCAATGAGTTTGCTGGGTGCAAAGTACAGTTATATTGCAAAGTGAAATCAAAGTACAGCCATTTTAAAACGTTTCTTGTGCTGTGTGCATTTAATCATAGAGTACCACCATTTCAGGGTGTTTCTTACACTGTGCAGAGTTATTTCACAAAAGTACAGACATTTTGAAAGGTTCTTATGCTGTGTACAGTTTATTTGCAAAGTTCATTCATCTCAAAGTGTTTCTTACTCTGAGCTTTTTCCATTGTGCACAGTTTATTTGCAAAGTACAGTTATTTCGGAGTATTTCTTACACTGATAAGGAGTGGTTTCACAAAGTACAGTGATTTTAAAGTGCTCTTGTGCTATGAAGACTTATTTGGCAAAGTGCAGCTATTTCAAAGAATCTGTTGTGCTACTGGGCTTAGTTACAAGTACTGGCATAAAGTTCTGGCATATATACATATATATATATATATATATATATATATATATATATATATATATTTGTGTGTGTGTGTTCATACATAATTTCAAGCACCTTCACTGCTGTGTGTTGCTATGGCAGAGGCATTTCGCAAACCAGGTCCACTTGTGTTTGATAATAATATAGCAGAGAATTGGAGAGTATTTGAGCAGGAATATGATATTTTCATACAAGCAGCTTTTTCTGACAAAGGCACACATACAAGGGCATTCATTTTGCTTGACTTAGCTGGGCCAGAGGCCATTGAAAGAGAGCGTTCATTTGTGTATGCATCAGACGTATATGCAGGAGAGGAGGGAAAACACCATATTGTGGTACTGGCTGAATTAAGAGAGGACCCTGAATGCTTAAAACATAAATTTAGAGAAATGTGCAACCCCCAGACAAATGTTACATTAGAGAGGCACTTATTTTACATAAGAGACCAAAAGCCAGGTGAAACTTTTGCAGCTTATATCACTGACTTGAGAAACAAAGCTAAAACGTGCAGATTTGGTGACTTGAAAGATGAGTTAATAAAGGACAGGCTTGTGTGTGGTGTTAGTAGTGCTGCGGTGAGAAAGATTTTGCTTTGTGACAGTGATTTAACATTAAGCAAAGCCATAGAGATTTGTCAAGTCCATGAGCTCACAAAAAGACACACACGTATGCTTGCAAGTGATAAGATCATGGTTTCAGCAGCCTCTACAGCAAATGTAGACAGTATGTAACGAGTGGCAGACAGAAACAGGCCTAAGCACATGGCAGCAGCAACCCCTGCAGGTTCCCCTTGGAGACCTCATAGCTTTCTAGCAAGTTCAAAGACTAGCTCAGTAAAAAGGCAGTATAAGGGAGAGTCAGCAAAAACCTAAATTGAGTCTTATTGTTAACTGTCAAAATTGTGGTACCAATCATAAATCTAAAAGAGAGAAGTGCTTAGCATTTGGTCTGCAATGCCACAAGTGTAAAAAAATGGAATCATTTTCAAAAGTTTTGTAAATCAAGCAAGCCTCATTCAGTTATTAAGAAAGGTCACTCAGAAAAGCAAGTTGATCATAGAGAGAGCTGCAACCCTGCTTTCCATGTAGATGGTGTATCAGTGGTGGGTGAAAAGGTTAATGCAGTAGATTGGTTAGCAAAGAATGAAGTATTTTCTATTGTCTTGATCAATGGTAAACCCACAGAGCTCAAAACAGACACTGATTCAAAGTGTAATGTAATGTCAGCAGAAACATTTGCTAAAGTGAGAGCTGGTGAGCAACTTAATTTGGCCAATTGTGAGAAGCTTGTTGCTTATGGAGGTGAAGAGATTCAAACCGAAGGCTCAGTAGTGCTTTCATGCTATTAGGCTGGGAACAGTTACAGCTTGCAATTTTATGTAGTCTGAAGACCTGTGCAGTCATTATTAGGTCTCAGAGACAGTTTAAGAATGAAACTGCTTTCTTTTACCAAAGAAGTACATAATTTAAGCACAAAGTACAGTTGTGTACACTTACCATAAATGTAGATGTTCGAGTGTATTCACTGTTGCAGTCACTACATTTGGGTTATCTGCCTGCAGGTAGCCCTCAGCCAGCCTGAATATCAAAGTCTTGGATTCCTGTGTCAGATGCTGTCTCTTCTTCCATAACATCAGGTCGTCAGGGGTATAAAACATGCAGCCGACACCATTACATCAGTTTTTCTTGCCCCAGATGTCAGGTGTCCCCACAATGGGAAGCAATTATATGATATGTTACACCTCCATCAAAAAGCAAATACACCAGAATGCTTAAAACAAGAAGCAAAGGTAGAGCCAAGAGAAGTCAGGGGGCTGGAGGGAGGGTAACCAGGACTGCAACAGTGAATACACTCGAACATCTACATTTATGGTAAGTGTACACAACTGTACTGTGTTCTTCATGTTTCACTGTTGCAGTCATTACATTTGGGTAGATTCTCAAAGCTAAGGAAGAGAGGAGGAAATTGGCGAGCATTCGGACCAGCTATTAAGCCCTGGAATGCTGCAGTGGCAAAACCAGCTCTGGATTTAGAAAAAAATAAGCATGTGATATTGCTTGGTGAAGGTATGAACAGAGCTCCAGGTAGCAGCTTCTAGGATGTCCCTGGTAGGAACCCCTCTGAGAAAGGCTGCAGAGGTAGATGCAGCCCTGGTGGAATGTGATCTTATCCCCTGTGGGGCAGGTTTTCCATGGTGCTTATAGCAGAAATGAATGCAATGGGCTATCCATTTAGAAATGGTTTGCTTTGAAATGGCCTTCCCATTTGCCCCTGAAGAAAAGCCAACTAGCAGCTGTTCAGATTTTCTGAGAGGCTTAGTCCTGTCCAAATAAAATCTAAGTTGTCTGTGCACGTCCAAACAGTGCATAATTCATTCTCCTTTGTTTTGTGGATTAGGGAAAAAGGTAGGCAAAAGAATGGACTGATTTAGGGCCACACTAGACATCACCTTGGGCATAAAGGATGGATTGGTCCTGAGGGAAACCCTGTCTGCATGGAAGATAATGAAGGGCTCCACTGCCATGACGGCCTGTAATTCAGACACTCTTCTTGCTGTAGTGATGGCTAGAAGGAAGGCTGTTTTCCAAGAAAGCAATTTCATCTCAGCAGTTGCAGCTGGTTCAAATGGAGAGAGAGTGAGCTTTTCCAATACAAAGTTAAGGTCACAGGCTGGAGTAGGGGCTCACCTGGGGGGTCTTAAATGTTTAGTCCCTCTGAGAAATTGCTTTAACAGGGGGTGAGAGAGGTGGTTCAGTATTGTAATGTGCTGAAATTGCAGAGGCATGAATTTTAATTGACGAGAAGGATAGGCCCTTGTGGAGCATTTATGTTAAGTACTGAAGAATATGAGGTAAACTGGGCACCATGGTGTCCATACCCTGGGTCTGGCTCCAGGAACAGTATATTTTCCACTTTTCAGCATAGGATTTTCTAGTACTAGGTTTCCTTGCTTCCAGAATGACCTCCAGCACCTGCTTACTGAGGGATGTTGTTGGAGAGCTCAAGGAATTAGCCAGGCTGCAAGGTTCAGGGTTTGAAGCTGAGGGTGCAGAATCTGGCCCACCTGCTGGGACAGCAGGGAAGGTGTCTGAGGTAGGTGCCATGGATCCAGCAAGATCATGCTGCACAAGAAGGGGTACCAGTGCTGGTGAGGCCAGTCTGGTGCAATAAGAATTGTCCTTGGCTTGTTCTGTTTGATCTTTAGCAGAACCTTCAAGAGGAGAGGCAGAGGGGGAAAGGCATAAAGCGAGAGTTTCCCAGGTTAAGGACAGGGGCATCCACTTTCCAAGCTTGACTGTGGGGAGTCCTTGTGCAGAATTTGTCCAATTGGTAGTTCTGGGGAGAGGCAAACAGGTCTATCTCTGGAGTTCCCCATTTGTTCCTCAAGAGGTTGAATATTTTTGGTTCCAGTTTCCATTCGTGTGGGTCCATGAGATTTCTGCTTAGGTCGGCTGCCAGTGAATTTAGCTTGCCTGGCAGGAATTGAGCTTGTAGGTGCACTTGGTAGCTCAAGGTTGTGTTCTACAGAGCTATGGCTAGTCTGCAGAGAGGGTACGAGTGGGTTCCCCCCTGCTTGTTTATGTACCACATAACTGTGGTGTTGTCTGTCTTTACCAATAATTGTCCTGGAAGGATGTGGTCCTTGAAGGCTGTCAGGGAATTCTGTACAGCTAACATTTCTTTTTGGTTGACATGCAGGTGCATCTGACTCGGGTTCCATTTGCCCTAAATGCACTGCCCTGCCAAGTGAGCCCCCCATGCATAGTCTGATGTGTCTGTAGTCAGGGTTTGGGCGGTAGGGGGTAGATTGAAAGGGAACCCCTTGTTGAGGTGGCAGGCATCTGCCCACCAAAGCAAAACTGTCTTTATACAAGGAATGATAGGAATCATTGATTCTGGGTCCTGAGACTGTTGACACCATAGGCTTTTTAGATACCATTGTAGTTTCCTCATATGCAGTCTTGCATATGGAATTAGTAGAATGCAAGAGGCCATGAACCCCAGGGCTTGCAAAATTTTCCTTGCAGATAGTTGGGTCTTTGTGGCCAGTAGTTTGAAGTAGGCTGTCAAACAAACTTGTTTTCTCTGGCATGAGGTAAGCCATCTGGGAAGTTGTGTTCAAGCTTGCTCCCAGGAATACAATCTGTTGGCAGGGTACTAGATGAGATTTTTTTCATTTATGGTGTACCCCAGCGAGGTTAGAAGTTTCTTTACAAATGCCAGATGTTTTAATAGCATGTCCTGGCTTTCTGCCTGAATCAGACAATCATCCAGTTATAGGTATATTTGAATATTTCTCTGCCTGCAAAATGCAATGGCTGGAGCTAGACAGTTTGCAAATACCCTGGGCGCAGTAGATAAGCCAAAGGGAAGTGCAGAGGACTGGTAGTGCATGGAGCCTGCTCTGAAGCGTAGGTATTTCCTGCAAGATTCCCTTATTGGAATGTGCAGGTAAGCTTCCTTTAAGTCTAAGGTTGCCAACCAGGCATCTTTGCCTAATATAGGAAGCAGCTGTTGAAGTGTTAGCATTTTGAATTTTGGGATTACCAAAAAGGTGTTTAGAATAGAGAGGTCCAGGATAGGATGCTAGGAGCTGTCTTTTCTGGGCACCAGGAAAAGTCTTGAGTAAAAGCCTTGTCCCCTTTCTTCTGCTGGAACAGGTTGAATAGCCCTAATACTTAGAAGAGAGAAAACCTGCTGTTGAGCCTCTGTCAACTGATTTGGGGGTAGATCTGGCCAACCTTTTGGGGTTGGTAAGGTGTGGAAGTGGAATCTGTATCCTTGGAAAACTATATTTACAACCCATTTGTCCTGGGTAAAGAGTTCCCAGTTTTTTGCATGCAGGGTGATGTTTCCTCCTAAGGGGGCAGGCAGCTGAACAGGGCTTGGAAGGGTTAAGGTTAAGTCATCGTGGCATTTTTCCATAGGGGGGGTGTCTTACTACTTCCAGCTTTGGAAGTGGGAGCCCCCACTGCTTAGGCCTGTGTGTAGGCTGAGACTGTAACCTAGGTGATCTGCTGTTCCTGGGTTTGGGCTGAGAAGGCCTTGAAGAGACTGGAAAGGACCAAGTCTTAGAAGGCCAATGCCTACTAATTCTGGGAGGCTGTACTTGCAGGAAATCTTTAACAGTTTGCATAGATTTAGCTTTTTCCTCCATCTTTTTAAGGACTTCTTCTGCTTTGTTGCCAAACAGGTGGTCTTGGTTTAAGAGAGCATCCAGTAATTTAGCTTTAACATGATCTGGCAAGTTTTGCTCCTTAAGCCAAGCATGCCTTCTAAGTACAGACCCAGTGACAGCAGCCCTGCAAGATACTTCTAAAGAGTCAAAACCACATTGCAAAGTATGTTTACCAACTTGTTCAGCAGAATGCATTAAATCCTGTAATTCTTTATGTTCAGCACAGTCAGGAATCAACATAATTTGCTGTTTAAGTAGTCCCATAATATCCTGCTGATACTTTAACATATGAAACTGGCAATTTAAGGCCCTAATGGCCAAAGTAGCAAAGGTGTTTACCTTATTACCCCATCTGTCCAAGGCCCTGGAATTTCTATCAGAGGGGGGTAGGGTTTTTGGCAGCAGTGGCCTTAATACCCTTTGGTCCTTGGGAAATGGTGTCTGGATCCGCAGTAGGATTCTTGAAGAGGAACTTGTGAGAGTCAGGTACTCTGTAATACCTGTCAGGCTTTCTGGGAGCTGGAGGTAAGGTGTCTGGGGCCAGGATAGATTCCAAGAAGGCATCATCTACAATGTCCAGAACAGGAGGGATAGCTAAAAGCCTGTGTTGAGGTTGGAGTAAGAATTCCCTAAGCCTCTTTTTGGAGTCAGAGTAAGCCTGGCTTTCCCAGCGGAAATGCTCCTTAAGAGTGTGCAAGGTTTCACCAAAAGAAAAATCTTCTGGAGGGGAAGCAGAGGGAGTGGAATCCTCTGCATCAGAATCCTCATAGGTAGATAAGGGCAAATCCTGGTAATCAGAAGAAACAGAAATTTCAGAATCCTGATCAGAAGAATCAGAAGGAAAATCAGTTCTAGGTCTCTTAGAGGGGAAAGGCTGGCTTCTCCTAATTAAAGGCATAAGGTCTTCAGCCATTCTAAGCATTTGTTTTTTAGGCATATGGGCCAGACCATGTGGTTTGGACATCAGTTTTCTAGGCGTGGGTCGAGTTTTACACCTTGATGAAGAAGATGGCGTTGGTTTAAAATGCAAATCTGTAGGCCTGAATACACTCTCAGAAGCTGGTGCCTGCACAGCGGCTCCGGAGCCATCTAAGGTAGAGACATCCACAGGTTCCATAGTTGAAGAAGCATCTCACAGCATACCGGACTCCAAATGGGTCTCAGTAGAGGCCTGTGAATCTGAAGTAGCGGGTATCAGGGGTTGCGAAAGCACCTCAGTGAGTACCGGCAAACTGGTGACTAGCTTATCGGAAGCGTGGTCAGCAGTTTTGGACCTATGCTGTCTGTCTCTGTTTTTATCCTTACGTTTTTTCAGAATATCGGTAGTCGGATGGCTTATCAAAGCCATTTCTGGACAGTTATACAGAGTACCAAAATAATTTGCTCAAAATATAGACCGGAGACAAATAGTTCAGGGGTTGAACATGGCACAAAACCGACAGCAAGGGACGTTGTGGTCTGGGCCTAAGCAAGGAATGCAGTATGAATGAAAATCTTTATGAGGTATTTGCTTTCCACGGGTAATAAAATTGTTAACTTTTACTGACATCAGTTAAGAGCAAGAAAAAGAATCCCCAATGAGGTACTTAGCTTTTTTGAAGACTTCGGTTCTGAAACTCGAAAACAAAAATTTCAGGAGTCAGCTGACTGGCACTTGCGAACTGCTTCTGCTTCGGGCACCGCGCAGCAAGAAAGACTGATGTAATGGTGTTGGCTGCATGTTTTATACCCCTGATGACCTGACGTCATGGAAGAAGAGACAGAATCCGAGGCAGGAATCCAAGACTTTGATATTCAGGCCAGCTGAGGGCTACCTGCAGGCAGATAACCCAAATGTAATGACTGCAACATGAAGAACATGTCCCAGTTCCAGCATCAGTGACTCTATTTTCTCAGAGTATGCTGATGTTTTTGATGACAAGCTAAGTAAACTTCCAGCTGTGTACTCCATGAAAGTAGACCCAGAGGTCAGTCCAGTGCTCAGACCAACAAGAAGAGTTCCAATAGCTATGCAGGACAAAGTCAATGTCCAGTTAGACAAAAATGGTGCAGCAAGGTGTGATTTGTCCAGTCACAAAACCATCTGAGTGGGTGTCTTCTATGGTAGCCGCTCATAAGAAAACTTCAGATGAAATCAGGATATGCATTGACCCAAGAGACTTGAGCAAGGCATTAAAAAGACCTCATCATCCTATGAGTACAGTCGAAGAGATTGCAACCCTCATGCCAAATGCCACTGTTTTTTCTGTCTTTGATGCAAAGAGTTAATTTTGGCAAGTAATGCTTGATCACAAATCTTCAGTACTTACTACGTTCAGTACCCCATTTGGTAGATACAGATTCCACAGGATGCCATTTGGAATAAATTCTCCCAGTGAAGTCTTTCAGCGTGCAATGGAGCAAATTTTTTCAGGCTACCCATGTGCAATAATAGTTGATGATTTACTGGTTGGAGGTAATGGTGAAGCAGAGCATGAAAAAAACCTCAGGAAAGTTCTGGACAGAGAGTGTGAAGTGAATTTAAAGTTCAATCCTCTGAAATGCAAATTTAGATTACCAGAAGTTACTTATGTAGGTCATTTATTTACCAGTACAAGCTTGAGACCAGATCCTTCTAGACAAGCAGCCATTCTTGAGATGCCAGCTCCAGACAATGTCCAAGTTTACAGCGTTTTGTTGGTATGGTTAACTATTTGGGCAAATTTATCCCTGACTTTAGTGAGTTAACAGTGCCTTTGAGAGAGCTGACAATGCAAAAATGTTGCAGGGTCATGGTTAGAACAACACCAAACAGCATTTGATAACCTCAAACAGCAAATTACTAACCCATCTACATTAAGACATTACGATAGCCACAAACCAGTAGTTCTTTCCTGAGATGCTTCAAAGTTCGGTCTTGGTGCAGTTATTCTTCAAGATGGCAGACCTATTGCATATGCATCTAGAACTCTTACCCAAACTGACATGCAGTATGCTCAAATTGAGAAGGAACTTTTGGCAATTGTGTTTGCATGTTAAACGTTCCGTGACTATATTTATGGCCAAGCTATCCAGACAGAAACTGACCATTAACCTCTAGTCAGTATTTTAAAGAAGCCTATGCATTCAGCTCCAGCAAGACTACAAAGAATGATGCTCAAATTGGAAAAGTATAATTTCAAAATGTTCTATTCAAAAGGCAAACTTCTTTATCTGGCTGATACCTTATTCAGCCTGTGTTCTTGCCCACAAACAATGGTTCCTCGTAGGGCATGAGAAATACTATGCCCAGAAATACCATGGAACAGCTTGATGTAGAGAATTTTGACTATGTTGTCATGGAAGTGCATAATCTTTCAACCATGTGACTTGATGAGCTGAGAGATCATACAAACAATAATACAATTTTGCAAAATCTCAACTACTTCATCAATGTAGGATGGCAGTCAAAGCAATCAGGTGTACCACCAGAAGTGCAACCTTATTGTCCATACAGAAATAAGATGCTGATGGAAGATGGTATCATTTTCAAACGTCCAAAAGTTGTTATTCTTACTTTCTTACAGAGTGAATACATTCAGATTTTGCATCATGGCCACCCAGGTTCCAATCCTACCAAAAGAAGGGTGAAAGGACTAGTATTGTGGCCTTCTCTATCGAAAGACATTGATATAGCGGTTTCTTCTTGTTCAGCGTGCAACAGTACTAAGCTACATTTGCAAAAAGAGCCACTTAAGTTAGGCCATATTTCTGAGCTACCTTGGTCAACAGTAGCAACTGACATATTTGACTGGAACAGTCAGCATTACTTAGTGTTGGTAGACTCTTATTCAAACTGGTTTGAGATTGATTGTCTGCCTAACCTATCATGCAATGCTGTTATTACCAAGATGAAACGTCATTTCTCAGTCCATGGTAGTTCACACAAAGTTATTTCTGACAATGGTTCTCAGTTTACCAGTCAATTGTTTCAGAGATTTGCAAAAGAGTGAGACTTTATTCATGTCACTAGTAGTCCTGAATACCCACAGTGAAATGGCCTTGCCAAACGTACAGTACAGAGTGCAAAGCAGTTACCAGAGACTTCAAAGCATGACAACACAAACATCTTCTTGAATTTACTTAATCTCAGAAATATAACTCATGAAAATCTACTTGGCTCGCCTGCTCAGAGACTTCTATCTAGGCAAAAGAAAAAAAAAACCTTGCCTATCAGTTCTAGTTTGTTGTTGCCAAATGCTAAAAACAACATAGCAATCAAAGCCCAACTTTTTAAGAAGCATTCTTCTCAGAAGTTCAGCTATGATAAAATGAGCAGATTTATTTGTCCGTTAAAAGGAGGAGAGACAGTGAGGATGCAAAAGGCAAAATCTGATATAGAATACAGAAGAAACTGCAGACATCTTCCTGTATCAGAAATGATATTGCAGCATCATACAGACTCTAGATCTCAGAGCAACCCTGACAAAATTCATACGAAGAGCAAGTCTCAGTGTCCATTCCCATTCCTGATAATGTCCCAGTTGTCCCCAAAGTTGAACATTCCTTGAAGACAGTCCCTGTTGCTAGATCCAATTCTGACTTTTATGTTACATGATCAGGTCATATTTACAGACTTAGTGTTAAATACACAGCGACCTGGATATGATTGTTTTATATGTGTCTGATTTTGTATGATTGCACATCAAATAATTAGTTCTGCCTAACTGCATGTCAAAAAATCATTCCTGTAGATTGCATGTCAGATAATTAGTTCTGTATAATTGCATGTCAAAACATCATTCCTGTAGACTGAATGTCACTGAATACTGTCATTTCGTATAAGGACCATTTGTCAAAGAGGGAGGATGTAGATCAGAGTGTGTGTATATACCTTAAGAAGCATTTTCAGATGTAAGCACGTGCATATACATAGCGAGCACATGCAGGCAGCATTGTCATTTTGAGAGAACAGCCAGAGTGTTAACATGTGTGAGTGTGGTAATCAGTCTGTTTATGTTTATTTAAGTTCAAGTTACAAAGCCTCATTTTTGCTGTGTTTGTGTGTAATAAAGCTGCTTGAACTGAGCGCCCAAATGTTCATCTGTTTTATCCTGACAAAACGAGCGACAAGAAGTATCATCACATTCTAAGGGTCTTCCAACACCCAAGTTTCCATGGCTTCTGAGTGCCCATAGGGTAAGGTACTGGTACCTTGCTCTACATCCTGTCACATTCTATGTTAATACTCTATGACAGTAAGGCAAGTCTTAACACAACAGAGATGAATAATTCCTGCATCATATTCTTAAAGCATTACATCAGAATGAAAGCAAAAATGACATATTCTGCTTTATGTGTGCACACAGATTAATCATCAGCCTCTTTGACAGACCATTAATTCCAAGTGTGCACTACAGGTTTCATTATTACCAGGAGTGGTGGTGTCACATCCATAAGGAAATGACTGGTAATTCCTGGCTGACCACCATCACCAATGCCATAACAATAAGTTGCTTATGTGGATGCACACACTGCAGACCTTGGAAATGGTAAGGGTCTCTGGCAAAGAGTACAACAAAGTGAAAAGCTGAATAATTTGTGCCTTCATTTGAGGTGTGTAAAATATCATTCTCCAAATCCATAAAAGTTGCTCAATGACATCACTGAGCACATGTATGTCATAATACATCTCATCTACCAGGTCATTGTAAACTGTACACAGCTTTTTATTACAGCTGCAGGATCATAAAATTGGTATTACTTTGTGCTTTTCATAATGTAGAAACAGCATATTTTCACGTGAAGTGAACATGCTCATTGCAACAGCCAGTGCTTGGTTACAACTGCTACTCTGCAGGTCTGATGTCTTATTTACACTGTTTAATTTAGTATAGCATGCACATTTTATTTTATTTGCATTTGTTTACTGGGGGAGAGCACTGATCTTCTTCAGGCTCATCTCAGAAGTGTTGTTTGGTTAAGTATCTTGCTCATACACTTAGTCGATGGAGGCTGAGAGAATCAAACCCTGAACCACAGGGGAGAGCTCATTAAAATTTCCTTAATCCTCTGCACCAACTGCCAGACCAGTTTCACAATTTAAATAAATCTAATGCTATTGAGCTCACAGATGCTGCTTTGCAGTGCTGCTTTATCACAGTGTATACAACTAGATATGGCACTGCTCTACCTGCTTTTGCCAGAGCATGGCTGGTATCATAATCCCATGGCCTTTCTCACCACAGTGTGGTGAATTGTTTTTCTAGTTCCCAGATAACAGCATCCATTCTGGTCTTTATTACTTCTGTCTTGTTTTATGTTAACATTTCTGACTTCAAAAATCTGAGTGCCTTACCACACTGCTGATCTTTTGGTGATATCTTCAGTATCATTGTGCCATATAATTTTTAACAATATGACCACCACTACATCCTGCAATTGATCTTTTATTTCCTATGTACTCACTCTTCCTGTCATCACATTCTCATCAGCACTGAAAAGCATATCCCAAAAAAGATAGAGAACAATATCATTATGTTCATCCATCTATGTTTCCATAATGAGCTATTTCTAAAAGTGACTATCTCCCTGGTCATGCCACAGCTGCCTTTTTGCTTACTACCCCAGTTACAAACTTATTAGTGACAGCTACTGACTCCACTAAAAAAATCTACACATTCAAAACACTGATATTAACCTCCTGGTTATTCTACCCTTACAGTTTCTCCACAGTTCACATCTCTCAACCTCTTAATGCAAAACATATGGACAAAGCAAAAAATAATGGGGCTGCAAAGCCACAAAAATATGAAAATATTTTAAATATTGCTCTTATAAAAAGTTGCTAGAATAACAGGCTGTGCATTAGCATGCATTTTCTGCAGGATGTGAAGTCTGAAACTCAAATTCCAGTCATTATTTGGTGACTTGAACAGATCAAAAATATGAAGGAAAAACCTGGATATTCTGGGATATTATGTGTGCACACAGATTAATCATCATCCTGGAGACCCACACCACAAAACAATCAGACAGATGACAACCCTGTATTCAAAGATTTCAAAAAAAAAAAGAAATAAAAATAAAAATCAGTGTACTGTGTCTTATGACAAGCTGCTTCTATTCATCTCTGCTTCTTTCTTTGCTTGTATTTTTTTTACTCCTTTTTCTCTCTTCCTTGCCTTGACAAATATAGAACGGTTAAATAAAATGAAACCTTTTTTTCAACAGCTAATAGTGCCGTCTTTCCTCATCTCATCAACCAGTACTCTAGCAGGTTTATTTTGCACCCCTTTATCACCTAACTGCCTTTTAAGGCAGGGTCTCTGAGCTAGACAGTCAGAAATTATTTCACAAGATAGCAATTTAATGCTGTCCATACAACGTAGGCACACCATGAAAATCAGTTCAACATGATATGTTGCCTTACTTCGACAACTACTGCTTACAAGCACTCAGAAAAAGAATGATTCACATACTTTTCATCTGGAGTTCATCACAACATGAAAAGGCATGAAACAGTAAGTTCAGTGCTTTTGACCATCATGGAAATCATTCACTGCACACCTACAATTTATGCTACACTGTTACAATACCTGTGTAAGGAATAATCGTATTAAAATGTTTCCATTACTACTGACATTGGTGCAAACATTTTCTAAACTAAGACTAAAAATACTAAATGACCATTTTCACAATGCTATGTGCAGGTGCCCTAAAGCTAGATGCCTGATTTAAACAAGTTAAGCTTAAAATATTAAATTAAAAGTAATTTAAAATCCATCATTCTTTTATTTGTGTGTGATTTTAATTTAATTTAAAATGTGTAATTTCCTTAAGATTCCTATACTCTGGTTTCATATTCTATGTTTATTACTATCCTTACTAAACGTGTTAATTTTAATTCTAATTGTATTTATATAATAATATCACCATGTTTTAATTGAGTTAAATGTGCTTTGGGAAAAGTGCCAGGAAATAAGTTTCATTGACTATAGAAAGGGACAGGCAACTAAATAATGCTGCAGCTGGTGTGGCCCTTTCTATTCAAAATCATCATTTTCCAAGGGACGTATTCATGTCAGGCCTGTTGCATGCTAGACTCACCTTATACTTCTCAGCAGATCGAATTCTTGCACACTGTGTCACATTTTTTAGCGTGTCACAACAGCAGGCGGTAACATAGCTGTACACATAATTTCTGCAAATGTGATAAAATGTCTCTCAAGATTACCTCATCATTGTAAACAGATTAATTATGGTCAGCCTATGGTCACCAAACATCATATCAAGGTGTATATTAAAGTAATGCTGTCCAACTCATTGCATGCTTTCACAAAGCCATGCCACTGAGGATATATGTAACTATCAGATATTCTGTGCATTCATTAATGCACAGATTTTTGTAGCCACACATCTGCATACATTTATTCCCCCTCTATTTGTCCAGCTTTATGATCTGTACATGTGCTGCCTTCTACAGATCTGACAACTGACATATCTACATCTTTCTAGTTTTCTGTCTGCACCTTCTCAGAGCTTACTGCATTAGCATTCCAAAGTCTTTAGGACAGGGAGGGAGGGGACAAAGCTGCACTAACCAGCTAAACTAACTAACAGTTCACGACTGTCAGAATCTGAGTAGTTGATGACTTTAATTATTCAGCCCCAAATTACAGATCTTCAAGCACCTCAGTTCTTCCACGGTGATGTCTTTGTTCTCCACTTGAACAAATTTACATCCCCCTCTAAAGTGCTGCATCTGATTTTCACTAACTTTCATACCTGTAAGATGAAAAACAGAGCAGAGTACAAATATTGACCTTAACACTTTGATCATTTAATAAGCATGACAGAATTTAGATGGTGCCTATAAAATAAGAGTGCATCCATTCTCACTTGTCAAGCAATATGACAGCAAGTAATGGCTACAATCTCAGCAAATATATCCGCCCAGGCAATGAATCATATATTCTGCCATCAGTTATCTCACAAGAGGGTTAAAGACAAGATCGGCATGGATATGTATGCCTGTTTTATAATGACAGGGCAGATTCCTTTTCATCTACAAGCCAACAAAGATTGTCAAGTAATTCCAAATGTTTTGCTTACAGGCAACATTTAGTTTCCCTATCATTTTAAATTCCATCATTGAATACAGTTGTTTCAGGAGTCATCCTGCATATGTTATGTGAACAATAATATGAATTCTGAATAAAATATCACCTTGCATTGTTCATTTGTGATTTGGTAACAGGTAGTTTTATATCAGGGGAACTGTGATCCTTTCTGAAGATTGATTCATCTCATTTCAGTCATAATGTTGTTCCACAGAAATGCCCTGAAATACAGATATATGGACTTCTATGTGGCAAATTCCTGTACCTTTCATAGTTCCATATTGCAAAATGTGGGGAACATAAGGAAATAGCAGCTGGAATGTAATGTGATTATCTGGCTTTCAGTCTAACCACAGCATCCACTTATGATGGCACTATACAAACTGCACCACAAAAAACAATGACGCTATCAAGTAACTAGTCTGGTGGCACAGAGTCCAAAACTCAAACTTTGTTATAAACTACATCAGAACTTTGATATCGCTGATACAGGGGTAGAATTTTAAACTACACAGCAGTGCAGAGAAACATGTTACAAGCAGCCTTAATGTTATTTAAACAAGTACCTGACTTTAGCCTTTAGTCCCTGCCTTTATTTTTGGCTTTGTCCAGAATTTTTGAGTAAAGAAGTTAAGAGCTATGCTGGGTGACCCTCACTTTTTTCCTGCCCTTAAATACTGACTCCCCTCCTTCCCATTAACCACTTCCCTGTACGCAACATGAAATTTACTTAAGCTGGTCGGGCTTAATTCCATCTTTCTACAATTATATATCAACCTTTGATATATCACCCCTTCCTAACTTATATTCTCTGATTAGTTTCCTAAAGCATCACAGTTGTGATTCGCTTCCTATTTCCATTTGTTTGCTGTGACTTATCTACCCTCTCATCATAGCTAACATTAAGTTCCTTTCCTTCATTCCAGTCTTTCTTCAATTTGCCTACTCAAATGGACACTCTTTCCCTGAATTTTGCATGAGCTGTTCCTTCTGTACATCATAAGAGCTACATCTGATCTACCACTACTGATTTCCATATCTCTATCATCAATCTATAGTTCTAGAATACTCCCTGAGCCCTACTACTCACGTCTCCAATAACCAATGCTATATTTTTTATCCATCTTCAGCCTTGTTTGTGTGTAAAAATTATCTGATTCTGATCCTTACCAAGAGATCACAAACAGGTTTCACATGCACAATTCAGTCCTCTTCACATTTCCAAACCTCTTCCTTTTCTCATTCCTAGTATCCCTCTCTTCTACCTTTTTTTC
The DNA here is from genome assembly GCF_019279795.1 of Protopterus annectens. Taxonomy (NCBI): domain Eukaryota; kingdom Metazoa; phylum Chordata; order Ceratodontiformes; family Protopteridae; genus Protopterus; species Protopterus annectens. Next base: position 6,950,320 of record NC_056740.1, read on the forward strand.
AAAGCTCCCGTTTCCTTTCATTTTTCTTCTGTTATATACTGTACACTTTCACTAACAGCCCCTTCAAGCCTTTTCACTTCTCTGACAATGTGCCCACTTTTCTTTAATTCCTTCCTGTCTCCCATCCTTTTCCCTTCATCATGTTCAACAAATCAAAATCCTCTGTTAAGCAGTTAAACTCCACCGCTTTGGTTTGTCCCTTTACTGTGCTGTCTACTACATGCTTGAACTTACTTGTTCCCTTTTCCTCTCACCATTATACTTAGTTTTACCCCCATTTTATCCATTATTAAAACTTCATACAGGCCTAGTTCATGTCATCCATATCACTTATTCCTTCCTGTCAAACCCATTCCTTTTCCATCTCATCCACCTAGCATTCTATAAACAGGTCATCCAGTTCCATCTGACCTTGTGCTGCCTCTCATATGATAGCCTAATATTCCTCACACTGGTAATCTGTCCTCTCCTTGCCACTTCTAGACAATGAACACCACAAAATAAACTAGAAACCACAGCACCACCCATCTCTATGGCTTTCAAATCATCCTTTTGCATATTTAGGCCTCTCTCACTTTAAATAAATTTGGAAAAAAACTCTCTG